>NW_020695125.1:0-2528 GCF_002925995.2 Terrapene triunguis
AGCAAGTGCAGAATGGTGGTGGAGTGTGCTTTTGGCCGTCTCAAAGGGAGATGGAGAAGCTTACTCACTCGCTGTGATCTCAGTGAAACCAATATCCCCATCGTTATTGCAGCTTGCTGTGTGCTCCACAATCTGTGTGAGAGCAAGGGGGAGACCTTTATGGCGGGGTGGGAGCTAGAGGCAAATAGCCTGGCTGCTGATTACGTCCAGCCAGACAGCCGGGCCATTAGAAGATCCCAGCGGGACGCCCTGTGCATCCGGGAGGCTTTGAAAGCTAGGGTCCTGAGTGAGCAGGGCAACCAGTGACTTTTCAGTTTGTGGACAGAGAAGCTGAACCTGCCCCCGTTTCTTTACCCAGTTCATTTTGACTATCCTCTCCAGTTACATACCCCCTTCACCCCCTTCCCCTTCCCAAAAAATAAAATCATTTCGATTTTGTTAATGGACACCGTTGTCTGTATTGCTGTTTTCGCGGGAATATTTTAAACCGGGGACGCAGACTGTGGCGGGGGGGCGGGTTCAGTGTTCTGATGCAAATGATGCTTCTAAACTCCCGGAATGACAGGCTCCGCACTGGTGGACTGGTTATTTCAATGGAGAACATGAAAAACACCTCCCAGACTGACCAGGGTAACCAGTGACTGCACTGTGTATGTGTCCTGATGCTGGACCTGACACCGCCTCTGTACCCTGCTAAAGGTCACTGTCCTGCCCAATTACCAAGCCCCTTCCCCCCCTCCAGACAGACTCTCCCTCAAAAGAACCTGACTGAAACAGTAATGGAGAGAAACAAACATTTTATTGCGAACCAGACATGAAACGTGGGGTGTGAAACTTGGACGGGGGCTTCTGTGAGGTGGGTGGGAAAGGACTTATGAAATTTTGGGGAATGTCAGCCTTCTAGTGCTAGAGCAGTCTGCAGGGGTTGACTGAAAGTTTTAACGGCCCTTGCCGCCCCTCCTTCTTTGGAGTTTGGGTGAGGGTGGTGTGGGACTTGGTGGCGGGTGAGGGCGGTTACAGATAGACTGCAGCGGGGCTCTGTCCTCCTGCCTCCGGTCTTGCAGAACATCCACAAGGCGCCGGAGCGTGTCCGTTTGCTCCCTCATTAGTCCAAGCAGCTTTTCAGTAGCCTGTTGGTCCTCCTGACGCCACCTCTCCTCCCGTTCCATGACTGCTCGGTGCATTTGTGACAAGTTCTCCCTCCACTGTGTCTGCTGGGCTGCCTGGGCTCGGGATCATCCCATTAGTTCTGAGAACATGTCTTCACGCGTCTTCTTCTTCCTCCGCCTAATCTGCGCTAGCCTCTGGGAGTGTGCTGACAGGCTGGGTTGGGAGACAGTCGCAGATGTGTCTGTGTGAATTTTAAAAAGGGAGTGAATTCCTGAGACAGATAAATGAAATTGTATACAAAGAACCTAGTCTTTCTCTGTGAACAAGACCATGCACTGCACCTCTCACATGCGCACTCAGGACAAGGTCGAATTTTCGGCCGTCGCCTTCAGTGCCTGTGGACTTGCGGAGGTCTTGGACTGTTCAGAGAACTGTGGCTGGAGACCTGAACTTCTGGAGCGGGCAATAATGGTAAGCCGCAGACTTGTGGCTGCTTAAAACTCCAGCAGTAGCACTGGCCTCCTTTCACATTGAAAGCAATGCCAGTCTCTGCTGCCAGCAATCAGGACAGCATCAACTCTGCCCCTGTCCCACCCCCTCGCGGCTGTCCCAGGGAAAGATCCCTGTATGCTGCCCCTCTCCCTCCACCGCGTGGCTGTAAAGCAGTCCCAATACTAACATTCCCCTCCCTAATTCAAAGCAGGGCGTCATGAGCGACATCACCCTCCTGAGGATCCCGGACACCCAGAGAGAACGCATGCTGCGGGAAAGCATGCAGAAACCGGGGCCGTATGCCGCCATGCTATGTCGGGCCATGATCCCGGAGTACTTGATTGTGGCGTGGAGGGGGCATGTCTGCTACCACGGAGGGCCCACTAAGATCGCCCTACCCCGGAACCTGATCAACAGGCTTGAGATCTACCTCCACGAGACCTACGAGGAGTTCTCCTACGAGGATTTCTCGTCGATCCCCGGCCACATTGACCGGATTTTCGCGTAGGTGCACTGGGACTATGGAGTGGAGCGTCTTGGGCCTGGGAATCATGGAGTAACGGACATTGTGAAAATTTTTTAAAACACTTGGGACTAAATTGAGAAGAGCCTAAGACAGAGAAATCATGAAAACCCATTTGTTACCTTTGTAAATATTCCTGTTTTGTACCTGATTATTTTTTTACTAGTTTACAGAACTTTTATAAATGTACATTGTTAATAGTATAAATATTACCGTTCTGTTTTAAATAAATGTTTACATGTTTACAGCACTTACTGCTTGATCCGTCCCCTGATTCTGTGTCCGGGGTAAGGGATGGGGACGGTTGGTACGGGATCCCGGTAAGGGTGATGAAGAGCTCCTGGCTGTCGGGGAAATCAGCGGTGCCAGCGCTGTCGACTGCCTCGTCCTCCTCATCTCCTTC
>NW_020695125.1:2538-5707 GCF_002925995.2 Terrapene triunguis
GTCCAGAGCGTCAACAGAGTGGTGCACTGTGGGATAGCTCCCGGAGCTATTACCGTCGATTTCCATCCACACCTAGCCTAATTCGATATGGCCATGTCGAATTTAGCGCTAATCCTCTCGTTGGGGAGGATTACAGAAATCGATTTAAAGAGAGCTTTATGTCGAACTAAATGGCTTCCTGGTGTGGACGGGTGCAGGGTTAATTCGATATAACGGCGCTAAAGTCGACATAAAAGCCTAGTGTAGACCAGGCCTGAGTTACTTCCCAGAGCATGGTTTTGCTGATCTGTCTTGAGTAAAGCAAGACTAACACCACCACATGTGTGGCAAAAGAGAGCAGCAAGGGAGCACAGTCTGGCATCCACGGAGGGAGGTGTGTGTGAGTGACTCTTCTAGCTCCATGGGGTTGCATTGTGGGTTAGTATGGCCTGGAACCTGTTTCCAGAGCGCTGCTGGTTCTTGACAGATACAAGCTGCTGCCCTACAAGGAATATGAAATACTGATGTCTCAACAACAATCGCTATATAAACAAGGGTGGGATCCAGGACTCCTGACCCATCGTGTTCCAAATCTATTCCTCTGTACTTAATCTGCTCCCTTGTGTTGCAGTCACTGTTCAGTGCCTCGTGGATGGTCACTTTGTTCTGGTGGTCTCCAGGGACATGTCTGATCACCCTATCATCCTGGACAGTGTCCGGCTAGCCTATGCCCAAACAGGGTGTGATCCCATCAGAATGACTGAGGCTTTTGTGATCTTCCGCTTCCCCGTCATGCAGTGCGGCACCACAGTCCAGGTGAGGACACTCCCTGTGGAAGCCAGGGAGAGTGCTCTGCTCAGGATCTTGGGGGACTAACCCACCCTATGTCTCAACTCTGCCAGGTGATTGGGGACAAACTGATCTATGAGAACCAGCTGATCTCTAGCATTGATGTCCAGACTGGGCCAGATGGCTCCATCACCCGGGACAGCACCTTCATGTAAGTTGGCCTGCTCCATGCTTGAAGGGCTGGTGTTGGAGAAGTAACTCCAACCTTCCCGTATCCCAAGGGGATGGGAATAGGCTACTTCACTGACTAGTGAGATACTGTGATCCCTCCATTTCCCCACTTCAACAGACTCTCCTGTCCAGAAGGTTTCCCAAGCATCTTGCAGACTAAGCTCACTTCAGAAAAGGGTCAGCCACCTTCTGAAGTGCAGTGCACCATCTACCTAACAGCATATAGAAATAACTGCTGTAATTGGCTTATCTAGGGAGGCAGACCAAAAGTACCCTCTGTTCACGGCACTTTGTATGCCATGAATGAGATCTGACTACAAGTGAGCAGGTGCTTCTCTCCCATCTGAGAAGGCCCCCATGTGGCCATGCTCAGGCACTCCTGCTTGGCCCCCGAGTTGTAGGGAAGAACATCTGAGTTGCTGGAAGGGTTGATGCACTGGCATCCTTGGATGCCTCCCATCCAAGTACTGATCGGGCCTGACCCTGCTTGTCTGAAGTGCTAATAAGGTGACTGCCAGAAGCAGTATTAGCTCAATCTGAATTCATTGAGCATCAGCCCGACACCCCCCACACACACACATCTCCTCCCTCTGCTCTCTCCTGTGCAGCTTCCATGCTCGCTGCATCTACAATGCCAGTGACTTCCTGCCAGTCCAGGTGGAGGTCTTCTTGCCCCCCACACCTGCTCCAGTCACCCAGGCAGGACCCCTCCGGCTTGAGCTGCGCATTGCCACAGGTAGGCAGCCCCTTTGACTCCAGCACAGAAATCCCATCTCCTGAAGGGATATAGGCATCTCAGCTCTGCTCTCCTCCTGCCCTCTCCCCACACAGACTTGAGCTACAGATCCTATCTCACAGAGAGAGACTACCCTGTGGTGAAGGTACTCAGGGACCCTATCTACATGGAGGTTCGCATCCTGCAGCGAACAGACCCTAACCTGGTTCTGTCTCTCCACCACTGCTGGGCTACCCCAAACGCAAACCCCCTGGAGCAGCCACAGTGGCCCATCCTCGTGGACGGGTGAGTGAAGTGCAGGCATCCATATTAGTGGAGGAAAGAATAGTGCTTGGTCAAAATTGAACAGTGTCCCTTTGCTCTCAGGTGCCCATTCTTGGGAGACAACTACAGAACCCAGCTTGTGCCCATAGGCTCTGAGCTGCCCTTCCCAACTCACCACCAGCGCTTTGTCCTCTCCACCTTTGCCTTTGTGGACTCAGCCTCCCAGATAGCACTTGATGGAGAGGTAAGGATGACCTGAATCTACTCAGGGGTGGGAAGGGTCCTTTCCTGTTCAGGCAGGGACCTCCATCCTCTATGCTCCTCTTGTAAAGAGCAATGTCCCCACCATTTGTGACGCTTGCCTCCTAGATGAGGCCATGGCCAAGTGGGAGGGTGTAGCTTTAAAAACCTCTTCTCCTCCTTCTCCCCCCCCCCCCCCCCCCAGCATCAAGCTGGAGCAACTGGTTCCCTTGATCTCACTGGCCTATGATGCTCCTAATTTAACACCTCGCTTGAGTCTGGCACTTACAGCCATTACCCCCAAAATGGGCACAGCATCATGATAGCTGCTTTAGGAACACAGTCCCTTGAACTACATGTGATCCAGGTTGTATATGAACAGTGACCAGCTGGGAGTCTCTGCATCTCAGATGTTTAATGTCCTAGCTCCAGCTGGCTAGTGGATAATGCTCCCCAGGATCGTGTTACCAGCATCAGATGTCAACAGCCTCCATGGCATTGCTATACCTCAAGATGCATGTCTGGGTGCCACTGGGGGGTGGGGTGTACACACACATACAATCAATCCTGGAGGGGGCCATTTAGGGACCTGGGGTAGAAATCTGTCTGAGGATTGGTCCTGCTTCGAGCAGGGGTTTGGACTAGATGACCTACTGAGGTCCCTTCCAACCCTGAAATTCTATAACCTGGGTTCTCATGGGGCTTAGTCCAACAGCACCTCCTTGTCATGTAATGCACTGGGGCTGGTACTGCCCTCTGCTGGATGGAATCTGTTCTGGTAAGCATCTTTACAATGACCAGAGTCCAGCAAAGAAGATAAGACCTCTCTGGCTTCAAGATTAGGCTAGATAAGTTTATGGAGGGAATGGTTTAATGGGATAATGTGATTTTAGTCAATTAGGTAATAAAGTGCCATCGCTGGTAAAATGT
>NW_020695126.1:0-13901 GCF_002925995.2 Terrapene triunguis
AACCTAACAATAGAAACACAGTCAGGGTTTCTGGTTTCTTGTGATTACTGTGCTACTTAATGCAGAAACCTTGGCAGTGGACTTTAAAGTTTTCCCTACAGGCAGTAAAGATAATTGAAAGGTTTAAGGCTCATTCTTGTTTCTTTAATCCCAGATTATTTTTATTTTTTGCTTCTTCTTGAATAAAGAGAATATCAGATGAAGAAATACCAAAATGCAATATTCAAGTTTTTAACCCAGTGCTTTCTGCTGAGGTAATTCGTGTTTAATGATGACAGATGGCGCTCTCTGCCAACAGATCTTTACCTCAGATACCTACTAGCTGTCACAAGACTACCAGGTTTAAATCACTTTTTAATCCTTCTAACAAAATAACTTTGGTTTGTGCTTTACACATTTCAAACAATAATATAGAAGCCCCAAAAGCAAAAGCCAGAGGCTAAAAACTCTGTATACGGCAATTATGGATATATCTAACTGGTCCCTGATGAGATTCATGAAAAAAAGGCATTTGGAATCATTTGTTGCCAGTTGACAGAAAGGGAGGTTATCTAGTTTGTTATATATCATGTTATGATGATATCTCATAGGCTTTAATAACCAGGGGCAATAGCCTCTCATCCTGCATTTAAAAAAGCATTGAAGAAGCCGCTCGCTGCAGTCTTTTACTTCCCACAGTAGTGCTGTGTTATTCCTTTCGTGAGGCAATCTCAGCAACAGTGCATAAGAGATTAACGCAAAATCTGTTTATTCCAATAATCCGCAGGTGCAAACAGGCCAAGTAATATGGATACCAGGCCTTACACATATAAGTGATGTGGCTCTGATCTCCCGCTATCCGCACCTTACTGCTAGTAGCATGGCTGGCCTTACATCTGTGGTGCTTCATATATTGGCTCTTCCCTTTGCAGTCATCTCTGCATAACTGTTATGATGACCCCTCTGATGGGGGGTGGAGGGTTGCAGGGCAGGCAGGTAGGCAAAGTTAATGTTACGATGTGGAAAATATCCATGCCACATAGAACAGCTGCAGAGCATTAATGTACAGTAATGCCTTTTGTAGATACCAGGCCAAGTTCAGTCTTGATATAGATGGGTGCAACTTCATTGACTTCCATGGAGTTGTGCCCATTAAAGCTAGGACTGAAGATAGTCAAAGATCCTGTGCAGTGCTTCAGTATAGTCAAGCTGTATATAGGTGATATACACCATTTAGACCTGTGTAAGTATAAGTATTACCTACATATGTGCATGTATATACTCACATTTTGCCATATTAAAATGCATATTGCTTGCTTGTGGCCAGCATACCAAGCAATGCAGATTGCTCTTTATCAGTGACCTGCCCTCTCATTATTTACCACTCCCCCAATTTTTGTGTCATCTACAAAATCTATCAGGAATGATTTGATATTTTCTTCCAAGTCATTAAAAAAGTTATAAATAGCGTGGGGCCAAGAACTGATCCTTTCAGGACCACACAAGGAACGCACCCATTTCAATGATGATTCCCCATTTACAATTACATTTTGAGACCTATCAGCCAGTTTTTAATCCATTTCATGTGTTTTTATATCTTTTCTAGTTTTTTAATCAAAATGCGATACCAAGTCAAATCCCTTACAGAAGTCTGTTACATCAGCACTAATATCAATCAAATTTTTATCAATCAAAACTTTATCAAATTTATAATCTCGTCAAAAAAAGATATCAAGTTTGTTTGACAGGATCTATTTTCCACAAACCCATGTTGATTGGCATTAATTATATTGGCCGTCTTTAATTCTTTATTGAGTCCCATATCAGCCACTCCATTATCTTACTCAGGATCGATATCAGACTAACAGGCCTATAATTACCCGGGTCATCCCATTTACCCTTTTTAAATATTGACACAACATTAACTTTCTTCCAGTCTTCTGGAACTTCCCTAGACTTACAAAACTTATTGAAAATCAACATTAATGGTCCAGGAAGCTCTACAGACAGCTTTTAAAACTCTTGGGTGCAAGTTGTCTGGACCTGCTGATTTAAAAATGCTAATTTCTGTAGTTGCTGTCGGGGCGGCAGATTTGTATAATTTTTGGTGGTGCCCAGAACGGGTCCAAGGCCCACTCCCTCTTCTCCCCCATGAGAGGGGTTTGGGATGTGGGAGGGGCTCAGGGCTAGGACAGAGGGTTGGGGTGCACGGTGGGGCCAGGGATGAGGGGTTCATGGTGCAGGAGGGGACTCAGGGCTGGGGCAGAGGGTTGGGGTGTGGGGAGGGGTGAGGGCTCTGGCTAGGGGTGCGGGCTGTGGGGCGGGGCCAGGGATGAGGAGTTTGAGGTGCAGGCAGGCTGCCCTGGGCCTGGGGCCAGAGAGGACGACTCCCCCCAGCCCTCTCCCTGCTGACAGCAGCGAGCTTGGTGGGGGGGGAGGGGCTCCTCTCCCCCTGGTAGCACACACACCCTGCATGTGCTCCTAGAGCACCTCTCAGGTTCAGGAAGCCTCCTCGCCTCCCCTGCTCCCCTGTGGTGGGTGCCAGGGTGGGGGCTGCCATCACGTGTTCACCCCCTCCCTCCCAGGCAGCGGCTCAGCCGCTGCCTCAGCCTGCTGCCAGCACCGCTCCCTTTTGTAGCCAGCAGCAGCTGCAGCAGCAGCGGCCAGCGATGGAGCGCAGAGCGGCCACCCACTGCCCAGGGAGGGATGCTCCAGGGGAGGCGAGCGGGGGCGGCAGGCGGGGCTGGACAATGCTCTGGGGGAGGCGCGCAGGGCAGTAGGCGGGGCCGGGGGAGAGACCCAGCCCCGAACATTGGTGGAGCCAGGCCCCCGGGCCCTGAATATTGCTGGACCACAGGCACCACGGGCCCATATAACCCGCCAACCCTGGCTGCTGTTTAACATGTTCCTGCGATCCTTGCCTGCACTTCAAACCTCCTGCATGTAGTGTTATTGTATCCAACAATCATTTAGGAAACTGCATTACCTGCAGGTGACATAGTAACAGAAACATGCATGATGATTAGCATGGAGCAAAGTGTCCTTCTGATCACTGCCACATGAGAACATGGACGGGAGCAGAAGAGGGGGGAATAGATGGAGTTTCTATCCCTCTGATTTTATCAGGACAGTTAAGGAGTAAGTTACCATGACCTATGAAAGAAAAAAAAAGTTGCCGTTTCCTATGTATACAGAGGAGTAACAGTGGAGTGGATAGAAGGTGAGGTTACCAGAAGACCTTGAGGAAAAAGAACAAAAAACTAAATTTAAGAGCAAATCAATCCTACATGCTCAGAAAGTTTCTAATGTAAAAAGACAGATGAATTAAAGGATTAGGTCACACTGCCTGATCAACATCATTTGATCTTCTGCTATTGAAAAAGTCCCATGCATTTTTCTAAGTCACTGGGCTTCTCACAGGATGGAAGCAATGCAAACTTTAAATGAAATTACAAATCTGACATAGAAGAAAACTGCTAAACTGAAAACATGTCTCCTTGCTTCAGTAATGATCACTTTCCCTTTGCTATGAGATGATGCATTCAAATCACAACACAGAAGACCTCTGCATTCTGATATGACAAATAAAGGTTACAAGCTAAATGGAAGCATCTCAAACTTCAATCTCTGAGAGGTTCATACTCTGTGAAGATTTCGTGTCTCTGCCTTTATTTTTTTAAAAGGTGATTTGCAAAGGAAGGAAAATGTTTGCATGTGTGATTCTTACGTGTTTCCTTCTTTATGGTACAGAGGTGGCTAGGTTTTTGCTTTCTCTTTGTTTTATTGCTTGTTTTATTAAACACACAAAAAGATCTGGTCCTGTATGTGCCACAAGAATATGAAGCCTGGAGAACTAGTCCATTGGTAACATTTGTTAAGAGAGTAAAAGTTGAGCAATTGAGAGGGGAAGGAAGTTTGTGTCAAACAGGGTAGGTTTTGTTTGTTTGTTTTTAAATAATACCTGTTTAACTAATTACTAGTTAACATTTTGAATAAAGGAAGCCTTTATTAGAGCTTCAACTCTCTCTATCATCCCTTCAGTTAAGTTTGGACAATAAACATTCTATAGGCCTTAGGGTGACCAGACAGCAACTGTGAAAAATCGGGACAGTGGTGGGGGGTAATAGGAGTCTATATAAGATAAAGACCCCAAAATCGGGACTGTCCCTATAAAATCGGGACATCTGGTCACCTTAATAGGCCTCCAAGCAAAACCAAGGCAGACCACACTTGCTCTTATTGATTTTTCTAAGATAAAAACAAGCAGTAAGAAATCTTTAAAGGAAATTTAAGCCCTCCTTTACCTATGAACAACAACAAGTCCTTTGCCAGGTCTCCTTGTTAAGTCTATAGTCCTTTCACTAGTTACATTTTAAAATGAGTTTAGAAGGAGCTTTTCAAAAGGCACAAATGGGAATTAAGTGCCCAACTGACACTGAAAGTCAATGAAAATTGGGCGCCTAACTGAGCTTTGTACCTTTCAAAATCTCCCCTTTAGTCCTGGTGAAATGTGCCAGTTTAGCAGCACTAGAAAAGAAACTGAAGTTCTTTATCAACAGGAAAAAGCTCAGTGCTGAAATGTACAACTCCCATCCCCCCACCCACGTGCCTGATTTAGGGGCAGCTTCTATGACTTAAAAGTTAGTTCAGTCCCATTGCTTTGTTCAATCCTTAATCTCTCTGTTAATGCTGCCATTAACAGTGTCAATTGTGGTGGTAATGTGTGTATGGGGGGAGGGGGTTGTCTTTGTGCTGTCTGTTTTTTTAATAACAGGAGTACTTGTGGCACCTTAGAGACTAAATGCATCTGAAGAAGTGAGCTGTACCCCATGCAAGCTTATGCTGAAATAAATTTGTTAGTCTCTAAGGCCTGGTCTACACTATGACTTTAATTCGGATTTAGCAGCGTTAAATCGAATTAACCCTGCACCCGTCCACACAACGAAGCCATTTATTTCGAAATAAAGGGCTCTTAAAATCGATTTCTGTACTCCACCCCGACGAGCAGAGTAGCGCCAAAATCGATATTGTCATTTCGAATTAGGGTTAGTGTGGCCGCAATTCGATGGTATTGGCCTCCGGGAGCTATCCCACAGTGCACCATTGTGACCGCTCTAGACAGCAATCTGAACTCGGATGCACTGGTCAGGTAGACAGGAAAAGCCCCGCGAACATTTGAATTTTATTTCCTGTTTGCCCAGCATGGAGAGCACAGGTGACCACAGATAGCTCATCAGCACAGGTAACCATGCAGGCCGATAATCGAAAAAGAGCACCAGCATGGACCATACGGGAGGTACTGGATCTGATCGCTATATGGGGAGAGGATTCAGTGCTAGCAGAACTTCGTTCGAAAAGACGAAATGCCAAAACTTTTGAAAAAATCTCCAAGGGCATGATGGAGAGAGGCCACAATAGGGACTCAGATCAGTGCCGCATGAAAGTCAAGGAGCTCAGACAAGCCTATCAAAAAACAAAGGAGGCAAACGGTCGCTCCAGATCAGAGCCGTGGACATGCCGCTTCTACGCCGAGCTGCATGCAGTTCTAGGGGGGGCCGCCACCACTACCCCACCTCTGACTGTGGATTCCGAGGCGGGGGTAATCTCATCAGCTACACCTGAGGATTCTGCGGACGGGGAAGAGGAGGAGGAGGAGGACGACGAGCTTGCGGAGAGCACACAGCACTCTTCTCCCCAACAGCCAGGATCTTTTTCTCAGCTTGACTGAAGTACCCTCCCAACCCAGTATCCAAGACCATGACCCAATGGAAGGGACCTCAGGTGAGTTTACCTTTTAAAATATAAAACTTGTTTTAAAAGCAAGCGTTTTTTAATGATTACTTTGCCCTGAGGACTTGGGATGCATTCGCGGCCAGTACAGCTACTGAAAAAGTCTGTTAACGTGTCTGGGGATGAAGCGGAAATCCTCCAGGGACATCTCCATGAAGCTCTCCTGGAGATACTCCAAAAGCCTTGCCACAAGGTTTCTGGGTAGTGCAGCCTTATTCCGTCCTCCATGGTAGGACACTTGACCACGCCATGCTAGTAGCAAGTAATCTGGTATCATTGCATGACAAAGCCTGGCAGCGTATGGTCCCGGTGTTTGCTGGCATTCAAGCAACATCCATTCTTTATCTCGCTGTGTAATCCTCAGGAGAGTGATATCGCTCATGGTAACCTGGTTGAAATAAGGGAATTTAATTAAGGGGACAGAGGTGGCCGTTCCTACTGGGCTGTTTGCCTGTGGCTGAAAAGAAATCCTTCCCTGCAGTTAGCCAAGCGAGGGGGGGAGGGGGCATTGACGCTGAGCTTTTCGTGTTTGAAAAGCAGGGATCTTCCCTGATACCAGCCACGCGGTGCGGGGAGGGATAAAGCGATCATCCCAGAGAATTGGATGGGGGGGGGGGGGGTAGTTTGTTTTCTGGTGCTGAAGGTTAACAGGAAAACCGCAGCAGTCAACGGGCTTTGCTTGGTATGTGGGAAAGGAGGGCGCAGAAGCCGAAAGACAATGGCTTACCATGGCCGCATGCAAGCTGAATTCTGTTGCCCGGACCTGCGTCTGTGATCTCTAACACCAAAGCCACAGGCACTCAATATTAAGATGGAAAATGCGACCTTGTACTGAAATGACATCTGCTATGTAATGTGAATAGTGTTGTTCATCATGAAAGAGTATAAGCATTGTTTTGTAAAATGTTTCTTTTTAAAAACTTCTCTCCTTTTTTTCATCCCTCCCTCCAGCAGCTGCAAATTTTTCAAGCCTCCCTCCTCCTTCCCGAAGGCTATCTCAGATAAGGCGGCGGAGAAAGAGGACGCGAGACGAGATGTTCTCGGAAATAATGGAATGCACCCGCAATGAAAGAGCTCATTTGAATGAGTGGAAGGACACGGTATCTAAATACAGGACAGATGCCAGTGAACGTGAGATCATGAGGGACGCTCGAGATGAGAGGTGGCAGGCTGCAACGCTGGGGCTGCTGCGTGATCAAACGGACATGCTCCGGTGTCTGGTGGAGCTTCAGGAACGGCAGCAGGATAACAGACTGCCGCTGCAGCCGCTGTATAACCTCCCTCCCCCCTCACCATGTTCCATATCCTCCTGACCCAGACGTGTAAGAACGCAGGGGGGGGGGAGGCTCCGTGCACCCTCCCACTCCACCCCAGTGGACAGCCCAACCAAAAGGCTGTCATTATATTGAATTTTTTCAGTGGCCTTTTACTTCCCTCCTATCCTCCTCCCAAACCTCACCCAGGTTACCTTGTCCGTTCTCTCCCTATGTTTATAATCAATTAATAAAGAATACATGATTTTTAAACGATAGTGACTTTATTTCCATTAAAAGCAAGCTGTGATTTAAGGGGGGAGGGTGGTTTGCTTACAGGGAATGAGTCAGTCAAGGGGGCGGGTTTTCAACAAACAGAACTTTCACACCGTAGCCTGGCCAGTCATGAAACTGGTTTTCAAAGCTTCTCTGATGCGCAGCGCTTACTGGTGTGATCTTCTAATCGCCCTGGTGTCTGGCTGCGCATAATCAGCAGTCAGGCGATTTGCCTCAGCCTCCCACCCCGCCATAAAGGTCTCCCCCTTACTCTCACAGAGATTGTGGAGCACACAGCAAGCAGCAATAACAATGGGGATATTGGTTTGGCGGAGGTCTGACCGAGTCAGTAACGAGCGCCAGTGACCTTTTAAACGGCCAAATGCACATTCTACACCACCATTCTGCACTTGCTCAGCCTGTAGTTGAACAGCTCCTGACTCCTGTCCAGGCTGCCTGTGTATGGCTTCATGAGCCATGGCATTAAGGGGTAGGCTGGGTACCCAAGGATAACTATAGGCATTTCAACATCCCCAACGGTTATTTTCTGGTCCGGGAAGTAAGTCCCTTGCTGCAGCCATTTAAACAGATTAGTGTTCCTGAAGACGCGAGCGTCATGAACCCTTCCCAGCCAGCCGACGTTGATGTTGGTGAAACGTCCCTTGTGATCCACAAGTGCTTGCAGCACCATTGAAAAGTACCCCTTGCGGTTTATGTACTGGGTACCCTGGTGCTCCGGTGCCAAGATAGGGATATGGGTTCCATCTATCGCCCCCACCACAGTTAGGGAATCCCATTGCAGCAAAGCCATCCACTATGACCCGCACATTTCCCAGAGTCACTACCTTTGGTAGCAGCAGCTCAGTGATTGCTTTGGCTACTTGCATCACAGCAGCCCCCACAGTAGATTTGCCCACTCCAAACTGATTCCCGACTGACCGGTAGCTGTCTGGCGTTGCAAGCTTCCACAGGGCTATCGCCACTCGCTTCTCAACTGAGAGGGCTGCTCTCATCTTGGTATTCTGGCGCTTCAGGGCAGGGGAAAGCAAGTCACAAAGTTCCAAGGAAGTGCCCTTACGCATGCGAAAGTTTTGCAGCCACTGGGAATCGTCCCACACCTGCAACACTATGCAGTCCCACCAGTCTGTGCTTGTTTCCCGGGCCCAGAATCGGCGTTCCACGGCTATAACCTGCCCCATTAACAGCATGATCTCCAAAGCACCGGGGCCCGCGGTTTGATAGAATTCCATGTCCATGTCCTCATCACTCTTGCCGCCGCGCTGCCGTAGCCTACTCCTCGCCGCCTGGTTTTGCAGGTTCTGGTTCAGCATAAACTGCACGATAACACGCGAGGTGTTTACAATGTTCATGACTGCTGTCTTGAGCTGAGCGGGCTCCATGCTTGCCGTGGTATGGTGTCTGCACTGTTCACCCAGGAAAAAGGCGCGAAACAGTTGTCTTTCGTTGCTTCCCTGGAGATGGGGGAGGATGTACCCAGAACCACCTGCGACAATGTTTTTGGCCCCATCAGGCATTGGGATCTCAACCCAGAATTCCAATGGGCGGAGGAGACTGCGGGAACTATGGGATAGCTATGGGATAGCTACCCACAGTGCAAGGCTCCGGAAATCGACGCTAGCCCCGGTACATGGACGCACACCGCCGAATTAATGTGCTTAGTGTGGCCGCATACATTCGACTTTATACAATCTGTTTCCAAAATTCGAATGATATAAATTCGGATTAATCCCGTAGTGTAGACATACCCTGAGGTGTCACAAGTACTCCTGTTCTTTTTGCGGATACAGACTAACACGGCTGCTACTTTGAAACCTGTTTTTTTAATGTGCACTTGCCCCCTATGAGCTGGAATGAATCAAATTAATTTCATGTAGATCATCAGGTCGCCTTCAGATAGTCTTATAGTCACTGCCAAGATAATACAAATAAACAACAACAACAATAATAATGCCCTTTAGGTGTCTGTTCTAAAAGATTCTGTTTGTTCCTCTACTCTGCCCCAATGTGTTCACAGAGTATTGCAAGTTAGCATTTGAGGTGAATTAACATCAATATGCCATATTATTGTTATAGTCTATTACCACATCGTATAAACCATGCAAACTATGGGCTATGATCTACCCACAGTCTTTGAACACAACTCCCATGTATGTCAATAGGAATGTTACATTTATTTGTTTTTAATACAAATATTACTGTAGTGCAGACAGGCCTTGGTCAGGATCAGGGCCTCATTGTGCTTGGTGTTATACAAACATATATGAAGACATGGTCTCTTCCCCAAAGAGTTTACAATCTAAGAAGACTAATTACATGCGTGGAGGGGAAGGGATACCATCAAATATATGAAGAAAGTTAAATATTAATGGTATGCTATTGGACATGACCAGTCTATTCATAGTGAAAGTTCTGATGAACTTTTTTCTGTGTAAAAATCTCTGCAAACAGGCATATTCAATTATTTGCAATTGTTAAATGAAGTTTGTCCAAAGAAGTGCCTGGGGTCTCTGCAAACTGTTCATTTTGGCTATTCACTGTTTTTTATTTGTAGTGTATATCTAAGTCAGATGATATTGTTTCTAGTCCACATCTATTGGATAACTGATTTTTTATAGAGAAAAAGAGCAAATACCCTTGTTCCTGTGCAAAAATGTGTTTGTGTGCAAATATCAATATTCATATGAACAGCTATTCTCCAAACATTTGTATGAACAGAAATCCATTCACAAGAATGTTCTTAAATAGCCTGAGAACAGCCTCCAGCCCATGTCCCCACCCTTCTGGCCCCCTACCCACGGCAGGTGGAGGATCCCTACAGCTGCCCGCACGGCTCTTACCCCGACCCAGCTCCAGCTTCCAACCTGTCCAGGGGGTGGGGCCTCGGGCCAAAGAGCCACAGCTGGGCCATGGTAAGAGCTGCCCGGGCAGCTCTGGGGAGTTGTGGACCCTCCATGTGCCCTTGGCAGGAGGTCCAGCGGGTGTGGGGGGGAACTGGGTGGGGGCTGCTCTTGAGTCCCCCTATCCCAGGCAAGTGGAGGCTCCACGGCTCCCCACAGCTGCCCGGGCTCCCTGGGCCACTCTTACCTGGGGCGGGCTCCAGCTTCCAGCCTGGCCAATTTTTGAGGGAGTCTTAAAATTTTGGCAGCACATCTTTACCATTTGCATGAGTATTTGGGGATATCTGGGTGTAGATCACAAACCTTATTCTAGGTATAGGTTTGTACGTATTTTTTGCCCTCACAACATTAACAACACTTAGAAGGTTACAGTATTAGTCGCTAGAAATGATTGGGACCTTTTTGGTTCTAAGTTTCTCTTGTCATATACAATCCCTATATACATAAATGTAGATCTGTTAATATATACTTACAATTTATGTGTTCTATTAATAAAATACTTGGCTTTCATCTCACCCTTTACCTCTTTAAGGGCATCAAGCCTTATGAGATTTGTTTGTTTCATCGATTTCCAGTGAATTTTTGCATAACTTACTTTGCTGAAGGTGGTTAGAAAATCCTTATTATTCTAACTCAATAGTACTAACCTGAGACTAGGCAAAATAGTGGGGGAAGACAATAAGGTTTTAGTTAACTTTCATTAGAATATATATTTCTTAATTTGATCCTTGGTGTTGCTTTTTGTAATGGGAGCTGGGAGGCTTTGAAGGTGCCATATAAAAATATGAATGATTGACTGACTGGTTGAAAGCCCTATAAAGATGTGAATATCCTTACCAAGCATGGAAACATCCCTGACTGCTGCCTCACTGAGGCTGCTGACCCTGCTTGTAAATCTTACTTGTAAGGTCATTTCCTTTCCTGATTAGATCAAAATAGTGGCACCAATGTGAATATGTCAACATGGAGATTTCCTACTGGGCTCATTTTCCTTTCAGTGATAAATGGATGTGTGGGCTTTTTTTTTCAGTCGAGAAACAACTTGACTCATGTAGAAATATATCTCCAAGCTGCCATAGGAGTATTCAGAATGATTTCACTTAACAGTTACAATCCATGGTAAGTATTACATAGTCTTATATTAATGCACATCAGAAAGCAGCTAGAGCCCTTCTGATCAAGGCGGGATGCCTTTCTGGAAGATATGCTTTAACCAAACACAAATTATTGGGCTCAATACAGGGGTAACTGGGTGAAATTTAATGGCCTGTGGTATACAGGTCATCAGACTAGGTGATCTATGGTCCCTTGTGGCCTTAAACTCAGACTACTTAATTTAGCATTTGACTTTGCACGGGGTATATAAAGACTTCATATAAAAAGAATGGTCACCATAAAAATCAGTAATTACAAATCCCAATCCAAGAAATGTTTAAACACAAGGCCAGATTCACTGCAAAGTGCTCTGTGTCTACAACTTGCAGTGTGGTCATGGGAAGCTGAACGCTCTTAGCACTGCTCAGAATCAGGCCGTTATGCCCGATGTAAGTCAATGACGTCAGACAGCAGCTAAATAGTTCTGAAATTGACCACAGCAATAAAATGGTTCCTAATCATTTCTTGATTGTGAAAGAAAAAAAAAAGGGCAAGGAGTTCTGCTTAAAAGTTCATGGGACAACATGGCACAGGCATTTGAGGAACGGGGAGAAAAGGCTTCTTGTACTCATATCCAGGGGCAAGTACCAATGTGGCTAGGAAGTGCAGATGCAGTGCTAGATTAGCATCATTGTTGGCATTAACCTCTTCTAAGAAGGCAGGAATCAGCAAGATTAGGGCAGAGCCATGTTCCCCTTTGTCCCAACTGGCTGGTGAAAGAGGGTGACATATGTCACACCTGTTTACAAGCTGACAGAGTTTCTACTTCAGCATGCTTTTCCTCTGGAGTCCCAGCAGGAATTGGGCTGAGTCAGACAGAATTTCTCTTGCAGTGTTAAACCATCTGTGAGTTCCCCTCTGCAAAGGGAATTCTCCATTCTCCAGCTATGGCTGGAATCAGACCACTTTTGGGTACGTCTACACTGCAGCTGGAAGGTGTAGTTTCCAGCTCAGGTAGACATACACATGCTAGTTCTGATTGAACTGGCATGCTAAAATTAGAAGTGTAGCTGTGGGGTCCATGAGTGGCGGGATGGGCTAGCCAGCCTGAGTATGTGCCTAGGGACTCAGATGAAATCTTATTCGGGATCACTTGCCCATCCCACTGTTCTCACTGCATTTCTACACTTCTATTTTAAGGGTGTTAGCTCAACCAGAGCTTGTGTGGTTATGTCAACTGAACTGGAAAATACCCATCCAGCTTACACCCTTAGTGGACCAGAAAATCTGGCCCAGAGAATGCTGAAAGAAAGAAAATGGAGATGAAAATAAAGAAGGAATCTGTGGGATGGTATGAGAGAGACAGAAGGGAATGAAGTGGAAAAGGTATAATTTTTAGCCAAGATGAGCCAAGAAGGGTGGGTTTTGGTTTGTACAAAATTTGAGAATCCAGTTTTGGTTTTGCAAAACCAAAAAATATCAAGGGCACTTCATATCTTCAAATTTCATTTTATCTGAATTGTCAATGTTTGACAGGGAAGGCGAAGGAGTGAGCAGAGGAAAGGTTCTGATTCAGACTCACCTCTGATCTCAAAAGTTAGGGCATTTATTTGTGCTCCTATGCTCCTTAGGGCATTACATATTTGCACCTAAAATGGTCTTGTCTAATTAAAGTCTTTGGGCTTTATAGGGGTATCTGGGTGAAAGTTACTGGTCTGTATTATACAGAAGGTCAGACTAGATGATCTAATGGTCCTTCTGTGAAAAAAATCTCCAAAAGAAAATCAGTCATTGAAGGCAAATTCTGAAAAATGTCTCCAGCTCTCCAAGATCTCACTAAACAAAAAGATCTTCTGATGCAGTGCATGAGCCGCATAAATGCAACCCTAACTTAATTTTTATACTTCTTCTTGCATCTTCCAGTACATAGACCCAATTATTTTTTTGAAAATTTAAGCAAAATAATAAGCACTTTGATTTAAACAAACACTCTAACCTATCAAATGTGGACCAAGAACACAAATAGGTTATTTATTAAAGAGTATTATTGGGTTGTAGGCCCCAGGAGAAGCCAAAATACTGAATTGGCAGGAACCAAGTCAGAGTTGTGGATCCTGATTTTCATGGTACAACTGTGCTGTGCCTTGCTAATGGGCTGCTCTAACTTACACCAACTGGCAATGGTCCCTAAAGCATAGTAAGCCAACTGGGGATAACTGGAATGCATTGCACTCTGAACCTCCCCACCCATTGCATACCCCCAACATTGGATGTAAGTAGAGGAGGTAGTGCAAGACGTTGGTACACCAGCTTTTGTGCCAGCTGAGAATTCGTCCTCCCCAGGAGTGGCACAAAGGAGATTGAATGGAGAAGAAAATTTAGCCTGAACTTTCTGGAGCAGCATATAGGTTTTGTCCAGCAACTTCAACAAAACAAAAACAAAACAGAACAAAACCACTTCCCATTGTTAAGTACATTCAGCTGGTGGGGGGAAATCCACTCTCCCTTCCATGTCTATAGCTTCTCTCGCAGCATAGTTCCATTGCACCAGGGTAGGGTTGGATTAGAGGGAGCCCAGCGGTGTAGGGGG
>NW_020695126.1:14001-15132 GCF_002925995.2 Terrapene triunguis
TTTTTTTTTTTCTTTCCAAGGAATTTATTGTGATTTGTTTAAAAATGGAGAGAAAACTTGGTAAAGGGAGAAAACAAAGGGCAAGGAGCAAGAGTGCCCAGGACTCACCACGTGGCAGTTGAGGAAGCCTTCCACTCTCTACAGAGGTTGGACGGTCTCAGCTGCTGGAACCCATTTCCCTGTCCTTCTCGCTCCCCGCCTGCACAGAGGAAGTGAATGCAGCTGCACTGAGGGACCAGGGTCAGAAGAGGGCTCTGTGAAGTGCAGAAATGCAGCCACAAGGGAATGGGGAGCAGTACTCGTGTAGTGCACCTTTCTGCTCCCCACAGGCCTGTTGCTGCAGCAATTGGTCGGTCTCAGCTGCTGTGACCCAGCTGCTGCTAGTCTCGCTGCCCCACTACTCAGAGGAAGTGAATGGGGTTGCGCTGAGGGGAGCAGAAAGCTTTACCCCAGGAGCCCCCCCCCCCCCCCCCCCCCCCAACCCCCCCCCCCCCCCCCCCCCCCCCCGCTGCACACAGCCCTATGCTGACCCCAGCCCTCCAGTTCTGTCCCAGGAGCTTCCCCTGCAAAAAAATCCTGTTTTTTGTTTTTTGAAAAAGTCAACATTTATGGAAGAAGCGGGAGGGAGTCAGAAGTCAGTAAAACCCAAATACTGACTTTTTCAAAAATCCAGGAATTTTTTGTGGTTGGGGGCGGGGGGAAGAGTGAAGGAAATCAGTAAATACTAATAACAAAGGGCCGTACCTATATGACACTGAAAATAATAAATGTTTGAAACAAACCTCCTGAATTGTGTTCTTATATTTAATTTATATTTCTTTGGCCAAGAGAATTCAGACAATGGAAGTGGAGAGGCACCAGCGAGAGTCAGTGCCAAAGCTTTGGGTGAGAATCTGCATATTTGTTTTGTACACATTGCCTTTGTTAAACACACAGACAGACACAGACATTGGAGAGGAAGACGCACATTTAAAAAAAAGTTATTTTAGGACAGTTATATTAGATCCATATGTACGTGGACAGCAGTAACTCAGTCAACCACATCTAGTTAACTTTAGTTTATTTGCATACTGCACTCATTCTGTTGGTTGAAATGCTTGGCAACAGCTGTCCTGATTTCATATACTCTAA
>NW_020695127.1:0-1472 GCF_002925995.2 Terrapene triunguis
TGGCAGCTTTCTTACTGGGGACACATTATTAGAGTGAAAGACCAGCAAATTCTGAATTGGGCGCACCAAGAAAGTTCACTACGTGGCCAGCGATCATGTGTGGCAAGAAAAGTTTCGGTGGCATGACAAGACTGCCACTGGACAAATATACAGCCAGACCCCCTTAATCACCTTCCCAGAGATCAATCCAGGCAGCGCTCGGTTTGCAAGGAGGCTACATTGCTTTGGGATTTGCCATGAAGATGTGGATGATGACTGACGGGACGAATGGCTCCCTAGATACTCTGGCAAATGGTCTGTTGATCCAGTGATGTGTGTGAGGCTGAGGTCCGACAAACAGAAAGTGCATGTGACATTTGCTGTGATATATAGTGGGGAAAACACTCTTTCCTTTTCCTTTTCTCTGCTTTCCTCCTGTGATACAGACCAGAATGTCGTCTTTTCAGGACATGGATGTATCACTTATATTAAAACACAAAATTAGATCTTAGAAAGTTCTAGTTTGAGAGCTATATTGCTGTGACACACTGTACCCCAAAGCAACACCCTGGCACCCCCATATTCACCCGTTATATAATTGCAACAAAACTTCTACAAAATATATCATGTGAGGTGTCTGTAGAAAAATCCTGGTTTGCTGAATATGATTCTCCTATTTGTATGCATGTGTCATTTTTGTATCTGAAGTTATGAATATTGGCTGTGTACCTGTATTTCAAATGTGTTTGCTCCTGTGACAACTACAACAAGGTAGTTTACGTCTAGCCGGCAAACTGTGAATGGACTATTCAAGTTCATGGCTCATCAATGAGCACAATGGGCCATGGAAGAAATTTATCCTCACCTGATGGACTTTCCTGGGGATGCTCTCACCAGAATAAGCATTATAGCCCCTGCTATGACTCATAGAATCATGTAGGGGCATGTGAGCGGCTCATGTGACACTGGACTCCATCTTGTGCCTGTACTTTTACACTAAATGTGCTGGGGGCTTTTGCGTGGAGCTGCTACACAGATGCTAGGGGACTGTGAGTGGAAGGGGAGTGGGGCTGGGCAGGGAGGTCTCCACAAGATATTCTTTTCACCCAAATGTGGTTCCCCTGATCTCAGTTTTTCCCTGAGTGTTCTCATTCCTGGACAGGTCCAGCAAGGTTCCCTGAAAGAAATGTTTCCTGAACCAGTCACTGTTGGCTTGGTGTCAGGGAGAGGTTTTGTCTCTCCATTGGAAAGTGCTCCCCAGAATGGAAAAGGCAGGAAATCCCTGTTCTAATGGATTTCATCTCAACTCTCTCTCTCTGTGGGGGCTGAGGAACTCCAGGCTGATATTTTTAATACTCATGGTCTCTAGTAGCTGCTCCGTATGAAGGTGCAGCACAAGATCAGGATTGAGGATATTCGAAGCTGAAGCCAGCAACTGTCCAGCAATGTGTAGGTTTTGGCAGCTTTCTTACTGGGGACACATTATTAGAGTG
>NW_020695128.1:0-13040 GCF_002925995.2 Terrapene triunguis
ACAACCCTAAGATACATTACCTGCCATTTCAGCAAACCCTCCCACCCAAACACAGGCTTGCCCCAACTGGACACACAGTTCTCACAACTTGGTTCACAGCTACTTTGAGATCAGAAGAACACACCAAAATACAGGAAGACAGATTCTTTGTTTGGCAACACAGTGCTTTATTTATTCTACGAGGCATCCATTACATTAACAGCTTGCAAAAATTGGACACTGTCACTGAATGTGTGTGCAGTACTGTACGATGTTTTATTTCACATACATTCATACAATCATTACATAACACCACAATTACCATATATCAAAAGCAACACTGGCATTTCATTTACATATACTTCAAAACATCACCCATCACCTATACAAAACCTTGCATCTATTGTGAGACGTGGGAATGGGACTTGACCATACCTCACCTAGCAGCTGGCCAGCATGCTCCGTCTACAGCACCTCCACATGTAAAAAGTTAAGTCAAAGACTGTCCGGGACAGTCCCAACCATGGTGCAGTGCAGCGAAACAGCCAAAAGGCTGACAAATTTGTAACAATGTCAGCCTTCCGGCTGTTTGACTGCACTGCACCATGGTTTCAAAATCACTGCAGTGATTTAGCACGCAACAATGTGGATGACAAAATCAGTCATCTAACCACACCCCAACCTATACATTACAACTCTACAAATACAGCATACACAACAATATGAAGACAATTGACAAACACTTCAGAATGCCCAAAGAATGATACAACCCATAACAGTGTCCTCTTGCAACTTTGATGGCTAGAACATTCCAAGTGACAAACAAGCCACTCCTTTCAAAAATAAGTTAGATTTTGTCCAAGTAATTACAGGAACTACTTCACATAACTGACCAAGCAAATGAACCCAACCTCTCCAATTGGGATAGCAGAAATGACAATAATGCCATTTCATGATAGCAGTAGCTCTGGTATCTACCAGAACACAGTGACACTAGCCCCGCTGCTCTACTACATTCTAGCCATCAAACAGACGACACTTCACATCGCAACCCAAAAAAATATACAATCTAAGCCCAATTCTTCCAAACAAAGCACACCAAAGTCTTCTCCGCTGACACTGATACCTTCTGACTGCACAGATGGAAATAGCTTCCTATGAGAATGAGAAAAAAGATGCACACGTTCAACATCCATAGAACAAATACTAAACATCTCAGTTTCTAAAACAAACACAACAAAAGCACATGAGATTCCCATTGACATGCACCCAGTGAAACACATTTCCCATCTCCAACATTAAACAGACCAACAAAAAACCATGATCAATAACCATACTTAACTTGCAAACTTGACATCAAATTAACTTCCATTCCAGGAAACAAGTACTTCATGTCCCCCACAGCCATACTTCAACTTCACTGGTTCTTTGGCAAATCGGACCCCCATCTTCACACAGAACCTACAATGACAAAAAAATTTAACAACGCTCACACTGCACACCGACCGACACCGTGAAGACTATCTCAAACCATCTGCAATTATGCAACCGGCACCTATTTCAGCATCACTTTTCCATTCCCCCACAAACAAATGCAACACCACCTACATACACCGTGACACCTTTTTACAGGATACTGACACTAGCACCCCAACATGTGCATCCACATACACGCATCACATATGAGCAATACTTTTAAAGAACACCACACAGTACCACACCACACAATACAGAAAAACACAGAAAAATATAACCAGATACTCACTCTTTTTCCCACCAGGTCTAGCCTCACATCTATCTCCTATTCAAACTTGTGTCAATTTCCACTTCATCTCAGGAACAGGCAAGACTCTGATCCTCCACTGCTTCTCAGTAAGTGAGCAGAAAACAACCCAAAAAGTAAAATCATATTGCCACACACTGCTATCATACTTTCCTCCTCCTCTTTTTTTAAGGAAATTTAGCAATGTGGTGTGGAAGGTAAACACAAGCACATACTTTCCACACTACACTACTGCCCCTTTCCCTTGCATTTATCATTCCAATCACCAAGCCTAACTAAAATGCTCACTTCCTCAGAAAACACCAATGGTGAATAGAGAAAGAGTATACATTCCAATCACCAGGACTTCACACCATAAAAGTACTTACACACACCTCGCATGACATTCTTTCACAAACTGCACCTCCCAAAGCCTCTTAAGTACCTGCAAACACAAAATAATAATCCAACGAGTACTCGCCATCAAACCCACAGATGATGCAACACATCCCACCCTATTTCTTCAACAAACCATCTACAGTAACACAGGAATCACATATCATGAGATCCTTTCCCCCTCCCTAGTATTGCAACTCTCAGTCCCATTACATATTTTCCACACTCCCCTCACCACCGCTACCCCTTGCCCAAAGGATATCAACACATCTCCACACCAATATCACACATCTGCAATATATTCAAGGAAAAATACTCAACATTTTGGGCACACATGACAACACCCTCACTAACCACCCACCAAAGTCCAACCTTCTTCTAGAGAACAAGCAACAACTTAACCCAAATGTTGTCTTCTCCACCTGTTGTCTCACACACAAAAAACTGGTGAAGAACCCATTCATAATAAGCCCACCTCACCTAACCCAGCAAAGACCACACTCCCATCAACAGTAGTGCACTAAAAGCTCAAACTTAACTCTTACCTCATGGATGCAAGCAGCTCCTCTGCTCCCACTGGCACCACCATTACCAGGAACCATGTAAACCAAACAGGGTGCACTTGCCACAGCCCATTCCCTCAGTTCTGGACTCAGATCCCCCTGTGGCACACAAATAATAAATGCCACATGATTGCTAAATGCCACAACAGCACAATACCACACTCCCTTTGCTAAACTGACCTATTCAACACCCCAAAAGAGCCCCAGCACACCCATACCTACAATGAAGCAGCAACCAACTACTTTTATACAATTAAAACGAACATGCAAAATACTCACAATTTACACAATACTCATGGCCCTTTCCCACCATGACAGGGGCCCCATCAGTAACTAGGATGCTCACATCCTCCTCAGAAAACCAACACCCAATAGAAGACAGACAAACAAGGTAGTGGTGACCAGTGATGCAAACCCAGTGCCGTGTAAGAGAGAATAACTGAGAATGGAGCATCTCTAGTTACAGGGAAAACACACACTCCCACCATACAATGAGCTCCCTCACACAACCATTAAGAAGGAGCAGACTTTAGAGGACTCCCGTCCCTAAACAAGAAGCCTCAACAGCACAAATACTTCTGATCATCAAACCCTTAGGCAGATACTTAACTTTGACGGCTACTCCCAATCTCCTTTTCCTTTGTACACGGGCCTTCGCTCCCATACATTGGCATCCATCCAACTATGCCGCGACAGACAAAGACAGAACTAGTCACAACCCTCCACGGAACGAGGCAACGCAGTACCAGATATGGATGCACCTGCAAATACAAACAAAAGCTTGACTGAAAACCTACTCACAAAGCTCCCAACTATACAATATGAAAGATGACCTCATCTGCATACTGCTTCCTTGAGAGGGAACACCTACTACACATTACACCCCCCTCAGAGAACACTCTCATCCACATGAAAAATGGCTACACTTCTAAAATACTGGTGGCCCTCCCCCTTTCCCTCCGCCACAGGGAGACATTGCTAACTAGGATGCTCACATCCTCCTCAGAAAACCACCACCATGTAGAAGATGGACAAAGGAGGTAGTGGTGACCTGTCATGCAAACCCAGTGCCATGTAAGAGAGAAGAACTGAGAACGGAGCATCTCTAGTTAGACAGAAAAAATCTGCCAGCAATCAGCATTCCTCCAGGGGAAACACACTCCATTCATACAGTGAGCTCCCTCAAATGCCCATTAAGAATAAGCACAGTTTAGAGGACTCCCATCCATACACAAGAAGCCTTAACAGCACAAATACTTCTGACCATCAAACTTCTCAACAGATACTTAACTTTGATGGCCACTCCCGCTCTCAAGATGTTCTTTTCCTTTCTACACAGGCCTTCGCTCCCATATGTCAACATCCATACAGCAATGCCGTGACAGTCAAAGAAAAGTAGTCACACCCCACAGTACCAGATCTGGACACATCTGCAAATACAAAGAAAGCTTGACTGAAAACCTACTCACAAAACTCCCAACTACACAATACAAAAGATGACTTCACCTGCATACTACTTCCTGAAGAGAAGGAACATCTACTACACATTACACCCCCACTCAGAGAAGCCCCACCCCCACCCCAGACACTCTCATCCACGTATTGCTGGTCCTCCCCGTGTCCCACCAAAACAGGGACCCATCGCTAACTAGAATGCTTACATCCTCCTCGGAAAACCACAACCATGTAGAAGACAGACAAGAGATGAAGTGGTGACCTGTCATGCAAACCCAGTGCTGTGTAAGAGGGGACAACTGAGAATGGAGCATCTCTAGTTACAGACAGGTCACTCTGACAGCAATCAACCTTCCCTCACAGGAAACACACACTCCCTCCATACAACAAGCTCCCACCCACCCCTCACGTGCCCATTAAGAACAGGCAGAGTTTAGAGGACTCCGATCCCTAAACAAGGAGCCTCAACAGCACAAGTACTTCTGACTATCAAACCCTTCAGCAAATACTTAACTTTGATGGCCACTCCCACTCTCAAGATCTTCTTTTCCTTTCTACACAGGCCTTCACTGCCATACATCGACATCCATACAGCAATGTCATGACAGTCAAAGAGAAGTAGTCATGACCCTCCACAGAATAAGACTATTCGGTACCAGATCTGGACACATCTGCAAATAAAAACAAAGTTTGACTTAAAATCTCAGTTATAAACTCTACTCATAAAGCTCCCAACATCACAATATGAAAGATGATCTCACCTACATACTGCTTCCTTGAGAGGGAACACCTACTACACATTACACCCCCCTCAGAGAACCCCACCCCAAACACTCATCCACACAGCAAATAGCTACGCTTCTACATACTTGTGGCCCTCCCCCTTTCCCTACACCACAGGGGCCCATCACTAACTAGGATGCTCACATCCTCCTCAGAAAACCACAACCATGTAGAGGAGAACACAAGGATGAAGTGGTGACCTGTGATGCAAACCCAGTGCTGTGTAAGAGAGAAGAACTGAGAATGGAGCATCTCTAGTTACAGACAGGCCACTCTGCCAGCAATCAACCTTCCCTCAGGGGAAACACACGCTCCCTCCATACAACAAGCTCCCGCCCACCCCTCACAGGACCATTAAGAATGGGCAGACTTTAGAGAACTCCCATAAGTAAAGAAAGAGGCTCAACATCACAAACGCTTCTGACCATCAAACCCTTTGGCATATACTTATCTTTGGAAATTGGACAGGAGCTCCCCCTCTCAAGATCCTCTTCACCTCAGTAGACAGGCCTTCACTCCCATACATTGAAATCACTCACAAACATACAGCGCCAGCATGACAAACAAAGAGAAAAATATTCACAACCCTTCACATCACAATACGACTCGATACCGGATCTGGACACAGCTGCAAATATAAAGAAAGCTTGCCTGCAAACATGGCTTATAAACTCAACTCACAGGGCTCTAGACAACTGAGTAAAAGAAAATACAGAAGGTTAAGAGAAGAAACACTTACTAAATATTACAATCTCCTCAGACTAGTCCCCACCTAACCCAAACAGAAAACTGCTATGCTTCTACAACAGTCCACCACCATGGACATGCTACCAGTACTAGATATGTGTGTTTAACAGAAGCTCTATCAGAAACAGCCCCCAATGTCTTCCCTCCCAATGAAAATACAAATGATAACACATAAATCAAACACACTATAAACAAGCTGAAATGAAAAAAAGCACATTACACAGAAATAAGGACAGAAAAACAGTACATTAACCACAAATACGTCATTGTTACCCCGTATCAATACTCACCATGACTATAAACACCCACACACGCACACACCTATGCACATCTCTTTGGACCAACACAAAGCCGAATGACTTCCTGGGACAAGACCCCAGCTTATATACTGCCTAAGCTCCACCCCCTCCATTTCCCAGCATGCTTTAGAAGCCAAAGGCAGCTATAAATACAGACTCAGGCAACCCAGAAACCCTTTAGTTCATTCCTAGCTTAGTAGCAGCAAGGACTGTTCATTGTGATGTATTAATCAGCTTTCCTTCTTAAAATAAAAATTTATAGAAGACAAACTATAATTACAATATTTTAGGTTCCTAAAAAGAAAATTCTACCTAGAGGGAAGAGGGGACTCCACAGTAGGTGCAGTTGGGGGCTGCTGAAAGAGGTATCTCAACGGTCCTGGAGGGATTTGTTTGTACTGTGAGACGGTATTTGGGAGGTAATGGAAATATTACTTGGCTGGTGCTCGAGGGCATACCTAGAGCCTCACGCTCAAGATGGAGGGCAGTGTCACTCCCTGTCAAGCTGCCCAGGCAGCTGACAGAGGCCAGAGACACTGCACCATCCCCATGACCAACTTTACAGAAAATGGCAACCTGTGCAAACTTGTACTTTGCCCCCGGGCTACCTCCCCACTATTCCCTGCAAGGCCCTCTGCCTCCTCCAAGTGCTTAATTTACATAGACAAAGGTCACATAGCTCTACTTGGCACAAATTAAGCACTGTATGGGCAGCCAGAGAGCACTGGCTGCCAGGTAGGCACCCATCTCTTAAAGCAGGGGCAGGCAAACTTTTTGGCCTGACAGCCACATCGAGTTTTGGAAATTGTATGGAGGGCCAGTTAGGGGAGGGGGTGTGGCCACCCAGGACCCCTGCCCCATCCACACACACACCCCCGCTCCATGTCCCCTGACAACCCCCAGAACCCCCCCCGACTGTCCCCAAATGCCCCATCCAACCCCCTCTCCTTCCTGACTGCTCCCCAGACCCCTGCCCCCATTCAACCCCCCTGTTCCCCATCCTCTGACCACCCCAACCCCTATCCACACCCCTGCCCACCACCCCGAACTCCCCTGCCTTCTATCCAACCCCCCTGCTCCCTGCCCCTTTACCATGCTGCCTGGAGCACCAGTGGCTGGCAGCTCTACAGCCACACACCACAGAGCTCTGGGTCAGGCCAGGCTCTGCAGTGGCGCTGCCCCAGGAGCTCGCAGCCCCACCACCCAGAGCATTGCCCCAGCAGCAGGGCAAGCTGAGGCTGTGGGGGCACCAGGGAGCCATGCGCCATTACTTTTAATATTACTTTCTACAAGCCATAAGGGCGAGAAACACCCTTGTTTCTTAACAGGACAGTATTCAGGACACACCTAGTGTTCCCATGAGGAATACTACTGATGATACACCTCTTGTTTATGTAGGGTCAGTATTCATTACACACCTCTTGTTTCTGGAGTGGACAGTATTCAGGACACAACTCTTGTTTCTGGAGGGAACACTATTCAGGACACACCCCTTGTTCCCGGGAGCAGTGCTATTGATGCTGCACATCTTGTTTCTGGGCGGGACAGTATTCATGCCTCACCTGCTGTTTCCAGAGGGGACAATATTCAGGACACACCTCTTGTTCCCAGATGGGACACTATTTAGCACACACCCCTTGTTCCCAGGAGGAGTGCTATTGATGACACACCTCTTGTTTCTGGGGGAGACAGTATTCGTGTCTCACCTCTTGTTTCCAGTGGGGACAGAATTTGTGACACACCTCTTGTTTCCACGACAAGCACTATTGATAAGATTCCCTTTATTTCTGGAGGGGACAGAATTTGTGACACACCTCTCCTTTTCACAGGGGACAAGTATTGAGGACTCACTTCTTGTTCCCAGGGGCTGTACTATTGATGACACACCTCTTGTTTCCAGAGGGAACAGTATTCAGGACACACCCCTTGTTTCCAGAGGGGACAGTATTGAGCGCACACCCCTTGTTCCCAGGAGGAGTACTGTTGATGACACACCCCTTCTTTCTGGAGGGAACACTATTTGAGACACACCTCTTGTTTCTGGGGGGACCACAATTCAAGACACACCCTTGGTTTCCAGGAGGACTACAATTCATGACACACCCCTTATTTCTGCAGGGGACAGTATTCAGGGACACCTCTTGTTTCCAGGGGGGACAGTCTTCCTGACACACCCCTTGTTTGCAGAGGGGAGGGTACTCATAACACATCTCGTGTTCCCAGAATGGACACTATTGAGCACACACCCCTTGTTCCCATTGGTAGTACTATTGATGACACAACTCTTGTTTCCAGAGGGGACAATATTCAGGACACACCCCTTGTTTCCAGAGGGGACAGTATTGAGCGCACACCCCTTGTTCCCAGGAGGAGTACTGTTGATGACACACCCCTTCTTTCTGGAGGGAACACTATTTGAGACACACCTCTTGTTTCTGGGGGGACCACAATTCATGACACACCCTTGGTTTCCAGGAGGACTACACTTAATGACTCACCCATTATTTCTACAGGTGATAGTATTCAGGGACACCTCTTGTTTCCCGAGGAGACAGTATTCCTGACACACCCCTTGTTTCCAGAGGGCAGGGTACTCATAACACATTTCATGTTCCCAGAAGGGACAGTATTCAGGACACACCCCTTGTTTCCAGACGGGACAGTATTCAGTGCACACCCCTTGTTCCCAGGAGGAGTACTATTGATGACACACCTCTTGTTTCTGGGGGACAGTATTCAAGGGATCCCCCCCCTTGTTTCCAGAGGGCAGGGTATTCATAAAACATTTCACATTCCCAGAAGAGACAGTATTCAGGACACACCCCTTGTTTCCAGAGGGGACACTATTCAGCACGCACCCCTTGTTCCCAGAGGTAGTACTATTGATGACACATCTCATGTTCCCAGGACACACCCCTTGTTCCCAGACGGGACAGTATTCAGCGCACACCCCTTGTTCCCAGGAGGAGTACTATTCATAGGGTTACCATACGTCCGGGTTTCCCCGGACATGTCCAGCTTTTGGGTCTTTAAATAGCCGTCCGGGGGTAATTTGTAAAAAGCTAAAACTGTCCGGGATTTCCCCTGGACGGCTATTTAAAGATTCAAAAGCGGCTGACAGGGCAGCCGCGCCGGCGGAAAGCGGTACTGGGAGCAGCATGGAGCGGCCGCGAGAGGTGGGTGCGGGCGGCCCGGCTCCCCCTGCCTGGGGCTCCCCTCGCCCGCCGGAGGACGCAGGCTCCTCCTCTGCAGCACTGCCCGCCGCGGGGCTGGGGCTCTCCCGGGGCTCTGCCCTGCACGCGCCCAGCACCCCCGGGGCTGTTCCTGCCTCCCTGGGCTGGCCCCAGATCCCCTCCCCCGGGGGGCTGGGGTCCTGCTGCGGCTTGCACCCCTCTGCCTCCTCCGCGAGGCAGGCAGCCCCAGGGGGTTGAGACCGTGCCACCCCTTCCCCAGCTTCCCTCCAGCAGCCCCCGCACCGCCCTGCCGGGTCTGTTCAGCCCTCGGCCCCACCGGGTCCTGCCCTGCTTCAAGCAACCCCCCACACACACACACACACCGTGCGGTGGCCGGGACTGGGGGAGCCGCAGCAAAGCCTCGCCCGGGGCTGGTGCAGGAGACGAGCCTGGCTCTCAGCCCAGGCTCTGGCATCAGCCTGCAGCCGGGAGCGGAGCCACCCCCCCGCCAGCTCGGCTCAGCCCAGCCCTGCTCTTAAAGGGACAGGGACCCCACCGCGGCTTGGCCCGGCCTGGGGCACGTGGGGGTGTCACCTCACCCCCCCCCCGCCTGGGGGGCCCGGTGAGGGGGGTGCTTGGCACCATAGCAGTGCAGAGGGGAGGCCAGTGATGCACATTACTCTCTCCTGCACTGCCAGCCACTGTCTTGCCTCCTTTCCCCAGCTCTGTGAGGCACTGTACACCTCAGAGCAGCAAATGGTAGCAGATTCTGCTGTCTCCAAGCAGAGTCTAGCCCTGAGTGTTTATTTCCGCAGCAGTGAGTTTTCGGTTTGGTGCATTCACTCCTGATCTCCCTGGTAAAGTGTAACAAAAGCCCTTGGCATTCATTTTCTCAGTGTTTCTGGGAATACCCTTTTCAGTTTCATAGATTGATCTGATATCTTTCTTTTGCTGTTTCCGGAGAGAACTGTTGACAGCAGGGAGATACGTCCCTGACTAGAGGACAGGAAGCAAATTTGACTAGACCAGTTGTGACTTCCTTTTTATTTGTTACTATAAAATGTATTACACACAAATAGATTGCTAATGAACTTCCACCTTTGGGTTTCTGGAAAACAACTCACTCTAATACTTGGAAGATGCAGGGACCTTTGGTCTTAAAAAATGAAACATCAGACTCATGAATTTGGGGGGAGTGCAGTGGTCCATTTATGAAATTTCTAAAAACATGATTCAAAAAATCCTTCTGAGACTGTATTTTAATGCTGAGATCCCAATAGCCTTACTATAGAAATAGAAAGTAAAACAAAGACATTCTTGATCCAGGTCAATTAGAGCAGTGGTTGTCAATGTTTCCAGACTACTGTACCTCCTTCGGGAGGCTGATTTGTCTTGAGTACCCCTCACTTAAAAACTATTTGCTTACAAAATCAGACATAAAAATACAAGTATCACAGCACAGTATTACTGAAAAATTGCTTATGTTCTCATTTTTACCATATAAATTATCAAATAAATCACGACGTCCAGATTGAGAAACACTGGTATGGTATATAGAGCAGTATAAACAAATCACTGTCTACGATGATGGTTGCATATGCTTCAATAATTAGTTTGGCAAGGCCTTCTATATCAAAGCTACACACATTTTTACACAATATCAGGCAAACCAGCCTGGATCTCTCACTATTCATGTCTCTGTACTAATTGTGCTCTGCATCATTTCACAAAAAAGTTATTTAACTGAGCTTGAAATTTGTCATTATACTGAGATTTCTAAAAATACCCTTCTAGAAAAACTTCCATTTGGCTTCCCAGTAAAGAAAATGACTTTATATAGCTTGTTTGTTTGAACTTCGAGGCCCATACAGTCCCTGAAATGACACTGCCTTGGTTAGTGTTGTGCCCCATTTCTCACAGTACTCATGATGGGTTGGATTGTCACAGCCCAGCTCAGCCACACAAGGGAGTAAATATTATCTTTTCCAAGTAGACCCCGCTGATATGGGGATGCCCCTTTAAAGGAAGGCCCCGGAACAGGTATGGACAGGGGAGTCCCTCCAGTGGAGGGAGAGGTGAGTGTCAGAGGTAGGGTTACCATACGTCCGGATTTTCCCAGACATGTCCGGCTTTTTGGTCCTCAAATCCCAGTCCAGGAGGAATTTCCAAAAAGCCGAACATGTCCGGGAAAATAGGGAGGCATGGTAAGGGGACCGCCTCCTCCCCGGGCTCCAACTTTCCCGGCTCCTGCCGCTCTCCACTGCGGCGGGGACCGAAGCAACTTCCCCAGCGCAGCAGCCGGGGGGCGGGAGAGAGGAGGGGGAATGTGGGGTGCTCTGGAGGGGGCGGAGTTGGGGTGGGGAAGGGGAGGAGTTGGGGCGGGGCCGGGGGCGGGGAAGGGCAGAGTTGGGGCGGGGGCGGGATTCCGTGGAGTGTCCCCTTTTTGCACTATTGAAATATGGTAATCCTAAACTGTGCCCCTTGCCCCTCCTGCCCAGGTTGCGGATGCATGCGGGCAGAGGCCCCCATGCACCCCCCAGCTCCCGCCTCGCTGTGCTCGGGGTCTGCGGCTCCCGGGCATGTGAGCCACTGTCGGGGCGCGGGGCCCTGAGCCTGCTCTGGGAGCGGCAGCAATGGTGGCAGCTCACACTCCCGGGAGCCGCAAAGCCTGAGCGCAGCGAGGGAGGAGCTGGGGGACGCATGGGGTCCACTGCACGCATGCATCCACTGCATGGAGCAACAGTGACACTTTGTGGCCACCGAAGGTAATTCACAGAGCATTTCCTTCATGAAGCAACAGTGACACTGTGTGGCCACGTGGGGTAATGCAAAGACCATTTTCTTAAGGAGTACCAGTGATACCGTCTGGCCACGCGAGGTAATGCACAGAGCATTTCCTTCATGGAGCAACAGTGACACTGTGTGGCCGCTTTGGGTAATGCACGAGCATTTCCTTAAGGAGCAACAGTGACACCATGTGGCCACACGGGGTAAAGCACAGAGCATTTCCTTCATGGAGCAACAGTGATACAGTGTGGCCAGGCGGGGTAATGCACAGATCATTTCCTTCATGGAGCAACAGTGACACTGTGTGGCCACGTGGGGTAATGCAGAGACCATTTTCTTAAGGAGTAACAGTGACACCGTCTGGCCACGCGTGGTAATGCACAGAGCATTTCCTTCATGGAGCAACAGTGACACCATGTGGCCACGCGAAGTAATGCACAGCATTTCCTTAAGGAGCAACAGTGACACTGTGTGGCCACGTGCGGGTAATGCAGAGAGTATTTCCTTAAGGAGTAACAGTGACACTGGGTGGCCATGCGGGGTAATGCACAAACCATTTTCTACATGGAGCAACAGTGACACTGTGTGGCCACGTGAGGAAAAGCACAGAGCATTTCCTTCATGGAGCAACAGTGACACTGTGTGGCCACATGGGGTAATGCAGAGAGCATTTCCTTCATGGAGCAACAGTGACAGTGTGTGGCCACACAGGGTAATGCAGAGAGCATTTCCTTTATGGAGCAACAGTGGCACTGTGTGGCCATCCGAGGTAATGCACAGAGCATTTCCTTCATGGAGCAACAGTGACACCATGTGGCCACACGAGGTAATACACAGAGCATTTTGTTTCTGGAGCAACACTGACACTGTGTGGCCACACGAGGTAATGCACAGAGCATTTCCTTAAGGAGCAACAGTGACACTGTGTGGCCACGCGGGGTAATGCACAGAGCATTTCCTTAAGGAGCAACAGTGACACTTTGTGGCCACACGGGGTAATGCACACAGCATTTCCTTCATGGAGCAACAGTGACACTAGGTGGCCACGCGGGGTAATGCACAGAGCATTTTCTACATGGAGCAAGAGTGACACTGT
>NW_020695128.1:13050-19889 GCF_002925995.2 Terrapene triunguis
ATTTTCTACATGGAGCAAGAGTGACACTATGTGGCCACATGAGGTAAAGCACAGAGCATTTTCCTTCATGGAGCAACAGTGACACTGTGTGGCCAGGCGGGGTAATCCACAGAGCATTTTCTTAAGGAGCAACACCGACGCTCTGTGGCCACGTGGGATAATACACAGAGCATTTCCTTCATGGAGCAACAGTGACACTGGGTGGCCACGTGGGGTAATGCAGAGAGCATTTCCTTAAGGAGCAACAGTGACACTGTGTGGCCACGCGAGGTAATGCACACAGCATTTCCTTAAGGAGTAACAGTGACACTGGGTGGCCACGCGGGGTAATGCACAGAGCATTTCCTTCATGGAGCAACAGTGACACTCGGTAGCCACGCGGGGTAATGCACAAAGCATTTCCTTCATGAGGGGTCTGGGGTGGAGGTGTGGATGAGGGGTTTGGGATGTTGGAGGGGCTTAAGGCTGGGGCAGAGGGTTGGGATGCAGGGTTCAGGAGGGGGCTCAGGGCTGGGGCAGAGGCTTGGGATGCAGGGGGAGGGGGGAGAGCTCTGACTGGGGGTTCAGGATCTAGGGTGGGGCCAGGGAGGAGCAGTTTGGGGTGCATGTAGGCTGCCCTAGGGCTGGTGCCAGAGGACTCCCCCCAGCAGGAGGGCCGACAGGGAGGGAGCAGGGGGCTCCGGAGAAGGGCCCGCTCTCACCCTTGCCGGCAGCAGGGCGCTCCGGGCCTGGGGAGAGGCCCACAGCAGCCCTGCAAGCCCCAACTTGCTCCCCTCCCCAGTTCCCGCCCACCCCCTACCTCTCTCTTCTTCAGGTCCCTGCTGCGTGGCCCTTTAGAGCTGCTGCACGGCTAGTTATAGCCAGCTGCGCGGCCGCGCAGCTTAGAGGGAATTTAGGGCACTTAGGGTCGATGGGAGCCGCCACTGGCTCGCGGGCCTTGCAATGCAGAACACTGATTTATTATCTGAATTATCGTAGCAAATGGCCCATGACCCCATTGTGCTAGGCGCTGTACGCAAAGGGAATAAAGAGACAGTCCCTGCCCCTGCCCTAGTCTATGCCATCTCTAACATTAACAACTCCTGGCTAATGTCCCATGTAAGAGACAGCTCCAAATCCCTGCCTTTGCATCTTCTCTGAACAACCCGGGAATAGCAACACTTGCTTCTCCAGCCCCATGACGCACCCAAACAACCCTGTAGGTCAGTTAACAGCACAGCTGCAGGGGCTGGGGGCGCTGCCCTCACAGGTGTTCCCCTTACCTTGCGCTCTGATGGGCTGGGAGCACAGAGCGCAGTTTGTATGGGAGCAGGGCAGCAGCAGCTGCTCCTGAGGACTTCCAATAAAAGTCATAAGAACGTAAGAATGGCCCTACCGGGTCAGACCCAGGGTCCATCTAGCCCAGTATCCTGTGGTGGGCGGGGAAATCACTGAGGCACCTTGCACTGACTGGGTAGGAGGCGCTGGGCGGGAAAAGTCACTGAGGGGATTGGCGCTGACTGGGTAGGAGGTGTTGGGAGGGAAAGCCCAGAGGTGGGTTTCGCTGACTGGGTGGGAGGTGTTGGGCTAGAAAATCACTGAGAGGGCTGGTGCTGACTAGGTAGGAAGCGCTGGGCAGGAAAGCCCTGAGGTGGGTTTTGCTGATTGGGCAGGAGGTGCTGGGCAGGAAAATCACTGAGGTAGCTCGCGCTGACAGGGTAGGAGGCGCAGGGTGGGAAAAGTCACTGATGGGGTTGGCGCTGACTGGGTAGGAGGAGTCGGGAGGGAAAGCCCAGAGGTGGGTTGCGCAGACTGAGTAAGAGGTGTTGGTTGGGAAGATCACTAAGGCAGCTCGCGCTGAGTAGGCACTGGGCAGGAAAGGTCACTGAGACGGCTGGTGCTGATTCGGTAGGTGGTCCTGGGCGGGAAAAGTCACTGAGGGGGCTGGTGCTGACTAGGTAGGAGGCGCTGGATGGGAAAATCACTGAGGGGCTGGCACTGACTGGGCAGGAGGCTCTGAGTGGGAAAATCACTGAGGTGGCTCGTGCTGAGTGGGTAGGAGGTGTTGGGAGGGAAAGCCCAGAGGTGGGTTTTGCTGACTGGGTGGGAGGTGTTGGGCTGGAAAATCACTGAGAGGGCTGGTGCTGACTAGGTAGGAGGCGCTGAGCGGGAAAGCCCTGAGGTGGGTTTTGCTGACAGGGCAGGAGGTGTTGGGCGGGAAAAGTCACTGAGGGGCTTGGCGCTGACTGGGTAGGCAGTGTTGGGAGGAAAGCCCAGAGGTGTGTTTTGCTGATTGGGCAGAAAAATCACTGAGGCAGCTCCTGTTGATTGGGCAGAAGGTGATGGGTCAAAAACCACGGAAGCCAACCTCAAGGACTGGGCAGGAGGTACTGGGTAGGTAACCCTGTAGGTGATACCCTTACTGGAGAAGAGACATGGAAAGGAAAGGGGAACAGACTCTACTACTGATATTACAAAAAGTACTGGGTAGGAAACTCCTAAAGCAGCTTGCACTCACTAGACAAATGGCCCTAGGGGGCAAATGTGTGTGCAGGCTTCAGCTTACCCGGAAAAAGACACTAAGCAGGAAACCTCAAGAAGTTTGTGCTGACTAGGCAGAAGGTACTGAGTTCTCGAGAGAGCTCTCCTAACTTCTGCAACACACAAGTGCTGAAAACTAGGAATTAGGGTAATTTCCATACGGGGAGATTACCTTGTAATCCTGCTGTCTAATGAGCCACATGTAAACTAGGGGAGCCTTTTTGTGCCTGTGGCTGAGAGATTCCCCATCAACCTCCGCCATGAGAAGGGTTGAGGTTCTGTTTCTCTTAGTCACAGTAAATTCCCACAGAATGATTTCTACTTGGCTTTTTTGAGATTTGAAGTGAAATCTTACTTGGGACCTATCCCGGTCAGATGGAACATGGTGTGGCGAAGGGGCGGCTGTAAGGGGATGGCGGAGGCCGTGCAAAATTCGCCCCTTTTCTCAAAAAAGCCAAGAAATGTCACAAAGTCTGGAAATGAACAGGTGAGGTGGGAGGCTCCTTTCAGACCCTCACTTCTGTGTAATCCTTCCTCAAGTCCTTTTGCCCTGCCCAATTTACACCGCTCAACCAACCACAACTTTCACCCTTTGTTTTCTTGTGCACAAGAAAGAACACTGTCGGACTGATGAGTGTCAACTGTAGGGATTCGGACAGCTCCATTAGTTGTGTCCGAATTCCAGGCCTTGTGTCTCTTTGGTGATAAAGAGAGGAGATTCCTCGGGCTACGTTCGAAGAGATTGATGTGGCGGTCCTTTCTGAAATGTGTTGATGTTGAGGTGTTGTAGGTAGATGCGGTGGTATTCAGAGCCGGCACGTGGGTGCACCTAACCCTACTAACAGGACCATGTCACAAGTAAGAGGGGTCTTTTCTGGTAAAGATTAAGGGGCACAAAGTTGTCATTTTCTTGGTGGGGTAGGAAGGTAAGTCGGGAAGGGTGTCGCTGAGGGATGGAGGATTGATTGGAAAGGGGACACTCAGCAGGATCCCTCCCTTCCCTGTTCATTTCCAGATCTTTCCACATTGGGGACTTCCCCCCCTGCCCCTTGTGTAAAGGAGGAGTATTTTACTAAAGAAAGGGGGACTGCCCTGTAATCAGGGTTCAGGTCGCTTTCCCTTTTCTCCTCTCTGCATTGGCCCTCTTCACGCCAAGGTCCAAAGTGAGCTCCCTCTAACTAGGGTGTGGGTCTTTCCCTGCCTTTCACAAGGTAACACTGCCATTTGGAAGGTAGTTCTAGAAACCAGCCTCTTGAGAGGGTTCAGGGTTTGTCCTACTAGCTGTCCCGTGCCCTCCTCACCCACGCACTCAGCCAAGTCAAAGCCCACGTCCTCGGCATCCACCTGGACCAGCGTTCTGCCGCAATCTCTCCTGCGCTCTGAAAGAGATCAGTGCCGAAAAATAGGAATGAGGTTAATTTCCGGCAGGGCCGAGTACCTTGCCAATGTAATCTGAATGTACCCTGTACACGTCCTCTCTACTGAGCCACACCTAACCCGCTTCACCTCTCTCTTTCTAGCAACTCAAAGGACAAAATGGACAAGACGACACAAGCACCAAAGAAACTGCAGGAAAAGGGAAGAAAAAGCCACGGCCAAAGGCTGCACACACCGCACCCCTGTACCGAGGGCTCGGGTTCGACACTTCTCTGCACAGGCTTAATCCCCCTTCAGTTGCCCCGGAAAAGGACCTCCCTATAAACAAGGATCAAGGTCCATTCCTTGCCAACCAAAATGCTTTATGGGTCCCTTCCATAGCTGAGGCTGAGCGACCCCCCTTTAAAAAGGGTTGAGGTCTCTGTGGGTTTGAGCTCCTTAGGACCTAGCCTTTAAAACGCTAAGCCTGACACCCTCCCGCCCCCCAACTCCCTCACTGTGCAAACCCCCAGGAATCCTGCTTCGTACAGGCCGCCCGGCTACAGGGACTTCGCTCACACGCACAGAAACGGATTCTGCAGCTACAAACATCACGCACGTTCGCTGGCAGTGCCCACCGCAAAGCAGGGAGTTCGGTCCAACCCCCAGCACCAGTGGCTGCGCCCACGGGCCTGTGGCTCGTTCGCTGCCCACAGGATCCTCGCGCTCCAGCCTGGCGATTTCCTGCCTCTCTTCAGCGACTCCAAACGGTCCCGGGGCTTCGAGAAGTTTCTAAGCCACAGTGCCTGCAGCAGCGATCTCCGCCCCCAGGCAGTGACAGCCCATTGGCTGACAGCTCGGTCAGAAAACGTCACCTAGTGACAGCCCATTGGCTGCCAGCTCGGTCAGAAAACGTCACCTAGCGAAAGCCCATTGGCTGAAAGAAAACACCGGCGCGCGCAAGCGGGCGCAACCTGTGAACACCCCCCTGCTGCTTTTCGCCAGGCAGGACGGCAGTGCCTGCTGCTGGGGGTCTCCGTTCCTCCGCCCGGGCAGCCGGAATCGGCGCCACTCGGCCTTAACCTGTTTCTTGTGGGCGTTCGCTGAGCTCTGACTGCACAAGGCCCTGGCGGCTCCACCCAGCATTGCTTTCAGAAAGCATCATCAATGGGAGATTAGCTCTGTTAGAAAACGTCACTTAGTGAGGGCACTGTGGGAGATCAGCTTTCAGAAAACCTCACCTCACTAGGCCCAATGGGAGATCAGCTGTCAGAAAACGCCGGGCAGGCTGGCACCACAGCTCTTCTCAAGTTGCCAGACAGTGAGCGGCCCGCCCTGCCCCCCCGTAATGTAGCAGCTCTTCCCACACTCACCAGCGGGCACTAGATGGGCCCATGCTGCCTTCCAATCCAGGCACTGCAGCGCACCTCAATCGCTCCCCCATGCTCTTCCGTTCCGCGGTCAGTCACCCAGAGCCACCGTCACGATAGTGTGCCTAAGACGTGGGCAATAACACCCCACAACAAAGCCAGGCAACAGCTTAGTTAAGAGAAGAAGAAAAAACTCAGCGGTTCAGTCTCAAAACAGCCAGGAAACATAATTTTGGCACAACACCAAACTTGTGTAATCTTGTGTAATCTCTCTTCTCTAGTTTATTCAAAGTGCCCGGCGCTCCTTCATCACGTCGGGCAACAGGCTTCCAGCTCAGGGTGACCACACCCCCAGTCAGTGGCAGGCTCCCAATAAGCTACACTAAATATGGGTCCCAACCCCAAAACTTACTCAAATTTGACACCAGTGTCCCCAAACTGCCAGCTTTTAATATTCAAATAAAATATGCCACCCTCAGTCAACTCCTCTTGCTCTCCAGTGGAAGCCTGCCACCAGAGAACAACACTGATATTTAAATTAGCTAGTACGTCGCTCAGTTAATTCCCTCTGCTCTCCAGCAGGTGACGTTGGAGAGCTCTGAGCTTGCTCACTTACCTTTCTCCCATCAGCTTCAGGCCCCAGGGTTTGCATATGCATCTCTAGGATTCTAGCAGAAGAATATCACTTATTCACTTGGGTTAGCAGTTGAGGAATGTCGTGCTGTTCTGAGGGGACATACTTGCATACTTGGGATATTATTGCAAAGATACAATTAGAATTTCTGTTAGACAATTTTAAGGGCAATTTATATTTGGTAAAAACCTTATTTAGTGAAAGAAATGCTGGTGTGACAGCACAGTTACTAGGGCTACAAAACTCTTTCCCTCATGGGTGAAACAAGAAGTTAGAATTAGAAAATTACATAGTTTGTTCCAATGTTGGTACAGGTTTAATTTCGCTTATGTGCAGGTTTGTTTAAGGCTGACTGTTTTGGTTTATTGGTTTGGTTTGGGATTTTTTAGTTGAAGTGGAGCTTTTAATTGACTTTTGCTGGATTGGAATGTCTGACATGCAATACCAGTTTTGACATAGTTCTGCATATTTTATACAGATTTGGCCAGTATTCAATGATTCAATTGCTTTATAGGTGGTTTTAATAGTAGGGCTTATTTATTTTATGTTATTTTATCATCCTGTAGTAGCACTCTTTTTTGATAATTTATGACATTTGTTAATTTTTGTTTTTAAAACAAAATCAACTTTTCTTAATGTTTGTATTTTAAATTAAGCATTGTTTACAGTTTCAAATTTTGGTTTCTGATGGGATATTTAAGAGGATTTGGGATTTAATACTAAAATTTGGACAGATTTAGATTATTTATATGGACTTGGATTAAATCCTGTTTACTATTTTATTTTAATAAAAGTGATATTGCTGTAAACCCTGGCCAGGGGGGAGAGGAGATGAGCCTGGCCTTTAACTGAGGAGCAGAGGCATGGCCCCAATACGGGTGGAGACAGGTGATGAGGGGGGCACAGCCCCTCAATTTTTTCTCCAGCCCACCTCACCGCCCCCTCCCCCCCCAGCAAAC
>NW_020695129.1:0-2687 GCF_002925995.2 Terrapene triunguis
CACTTTGGGGACCTATAACACCTCACACAAGGCACTGCTAAGGGGCCTGGGTCTGCTGGCTCCGAGAATGAAGAATAGAGACTAGACTCAATAAGTGCATTACACAGACACTTATTTTTTCCCCACTAGCAATCAAGTACCATTCCATTCAGACACTGAGTTGTTTTGAATTTCTGTTTAAATGTACAATATAGATCTCTTGATATCACCAGCATTATCTGGGCTTCCAGAACAGGGTGCTTCTCTAGGACTAATCACAGGAATGGGGCAAGGAGATGAAATGTATGTCTGATTTTCCTTATGTGTGAAATAAAATCAGGAACAATGGAAAGATTCTTTCCATCATTCATCTGTAAATATAAACTGAGGGTAGCCCACAAATCTAAAAAGAAAAGGTGACATTTATGAACTATCCACCCGTACCTATATTATTAGGACATCTGAGTGCAAAATTCAGGGATCTCAAAGAGTAGAGATGTGATATTTTCTACCTATCTTAGGGTTTTCTATAGGCCCATCACTCTACTATTTCGGCACGTGAGTACTCTAATATACAGTAGCTATTCAGATGACATTATATTACAGCAGAGTTTATATCTAATACCTGTGTTTACTTGGAAGTTAATAAAGGTCAGAGAAAACATTGGGTCATAACTGTCTGTGACTGGCTATGGCAGAAGGCTGTTACAAGAGATAATTATTCTCAGTAAACAGTGAGGCTAGAACAAGTAATAGTGGGCTTTGATGAAGATGGAAAAATTGTCTTTAAAATACAGACAGGCCCAAACTGTAAAGTTGAGATCCTGATCTGGATGCAAAACCTGAGTGTGTTTTGGTTTAGCCCATTGCAGACATAAACACCATCCAGATCAAAGAATGTTTAATCTAGACCGGTGGTTCTCAAAGCCAGTCCACTGCTTGTTCAGGGAAAGCCCCTGGCGGGCCGGGCCGGTTTGTTTACCTGCTGTGTCCTCAGGTTCGGCCGATCTCGGCTTCCACTGGCCGCGGTTCGCCGCTCCAGGCCAATGGGGGCTGCAGAAAGTGGCGCAGGCCGAGGGGTGTGCTGGCCGCCCTTCCCGCAGCTCCCATTGGCCTGGAGCAGTGAACCGCGGCCAGTGGGAGCTGCGATCAGCCGAACCTGCTGACGCGGCAGGTAAACAAACTGACCTGGCCCGGCCCGCCAGGGGCTTTCCCTGAACAAGCGGCGGACCAGCTTGGAGAACCACTGGTCTAGACCCAAACTTCTGCAAAGATCTGGGTTGTTAGGGTGCAGGGAGTTCAGTTCTCAGCTGCACCCAGTGGCACTGTGCAGAGGTAGGGGTATGGCACAAAGGGGAAGTTTGCAACTTTCTGAGCCTTGGGCTAATCCCCAGGGTTCTCTCTGCTAGCTGGGAATTGCTGGAGCATAGCAGCACTCCAGTCTCACTCTGTCCTGAGAAATGCCATCAGCATATCCACCTATGCCAGGGGTGGTGAACCTGTGGCTCCAGAGCCACATGTGGCTCTTCAGAAGTTAATATACGGCTCCTTGTATAGGCACCGACTCCGGAAATGGAGCTACAGGTGCCAACTTTCCAGTGTGCCAGGGGTGCTCACTGCTCAATCCCTGGCTCTGCCCCCACTCCACCCCCTCCTCTGAGCCTGCCGTGCCCTCGCTTCCCCCCCCCCGAGCATCCTGCATGCCAAGAAACTGCTGATTGGCAGAGCTGCCGGTGGGCGGGAGGTGCTGGGAGCGGTGGAGGGGGAGGGAGAGCTGATGGGGGGAGGCTACTGACGTATTACTGTGGCTCTTTGGCAATGTACATTTTGGCAATGTACATGTAAATTCTGGCTCTTTCTCAGGCTCAGGTTGGCCACCCCTGCCCTATGCCAAGGTCCCGGAGGGTATGGCAAAGGACCTGGCTCCATCGGGCTCTCCTCTGCTGGGGATATTTCTATGCGGATAGCACTGGAACAGAACACAGGCCCCAGAGAGGGGCTCTGGACTGATCCCAGAGTTTTAGTTCAGGCCCATCTCTAGTTTAAAACATTGGAAACCTTTATAACCATTGGGATGATTAGACAATGATATAGGCATCCAAGGGAAGTTGTGGTTTTTCGTTCAAACTGGAAAAATTCAGGGTTAACGAGGTAACCAACTACTAGGAATGTGCTGGGATAACGGGCCAAATGTAGCTTTCAGTATATCCAGAGGAAAACAGACGCAGTCATTTCCTGTGGATTTTTACCAGAATAATGAAGAGCAGAATTTGAGCCAATGAAATCACTCCTGCCTCACTGTGGGGGTTTGAATAAATGACCCTCCAAATCCATTTCACTGTCATTGTGAGGGCCTCAGGCTCTGGTGCACCTCAGTCCCTCTTATTCTCTGCGTGTGGCACATAAGTGTCTAGTCTCCTGTAGGTTTTAATGCTTTGGTCTGGTTTTGGTTGTTGGGTGGTATTGGTAGCCCATGAGATACAGGAGATCCGACTAAATGATGTGGTTGTCCCTTCTGGCCTTAAACTGCACGACTCAATTACAGTCCTAATATCTACGATGCTAAGTACATCCTTTTGTCATCACTAACGTCAGTATATCACAAAACCTTATTTCTTTGTGGGGTGACCATTGCTGCCTTTCCCCTGCTTCTCCACACAGTTTTAAAACACTACAAAGTATTATGACTTACTGTTAGGGTGACCAGA
>NW_020695130.1:0-3334 GCF_002925995.2 Terrapene triunguis
GAGACGGGCTGCGGGGAACAGGCCGACTTCCAGTACGTGCTGTTCCCCGTGGTTTACAGCCTGGTCTTCGTGCTGGGCCTGGCCGGGAACCTCTCCGTGCTCTGGTACTTCCTGCGCACCCGGACGGCCACCGCCCCGGCCAACATCTTCCTGGCGAACCTGGCGTCCCTCGACCTGATCTTCGTGCTGACCCTGCCCTTCCGGGTGGCCTACCACGCCCTGCGCAACGACTGGGTGTTCGGGGAGGCCCTGTGCAAGATCACCGGCTCCCTCTTCTACGCCAACCTGTACGGCAGCTCCCTCTTCCTCACCTGCATCTGCCTGGAGCGCTACGTGGCCGTGGTGCACCCGCTGCGCTCGCTCCGTCTGCGCCGGCCCCTCTACCGCGTGGCCAGCTGCCTGGCCGTCTGGGCCCTGCTGGCCGCGGCCGTGCTGTACCTGATGCTGCGGGGCCCCCTGACCCGCCCCTTCCCCGACGGGCGCCTGGCCTGCCTGGAGAACTTCTCCAGCGACTCCTGGAAGGGCCGGATCTCGGGCGTCAGCCTCTTCGCCGCCGCCGTCGGCTTCCTGGTGCCGCTGGCGCTCATCGGCGTCTGCTACCCGCTCATCGCCCGCCGGCTGCTGGAGATGCCGGGGATGGCGCCCGGCTCGCGGGCTGCCCGGCGCAAGGCGCTGCGCACGGTGCTGGTCGTGCTGGTCGTGTTCCTGCTCTGCTTCGCCCCCTACCACGTCACCCAGGTTGTGCACACCCTGTGGCGCCTGGGGGCGCTGGAGGGCTGCCCGCTCCTCCGCGGCACCTACGCCGCCCGGCGTGTCACCATGGCCCTGACCAGCCTCAACGCCTGCCTGGACCCGCTGGTCTATTACTGTGCGGCCGAGCGCTTCGCCTGGAGCCCGCCCTGCAGCGGCCGGTGCTGCTGGGGGCGGCCGGCTGCCTCCAGGGACCCCCAGGGCTCGGGGCTGCAGGCGCTGGACAATGGGGCCTCCCGGGGGGCCCAGGCCGAGACAGTCACCTCGTCCCACGGCGCCCACGGAGGGGCCTGAAGGGTCTCCCCCGCGCTCGGCTCACGGGGAGACACCAATGGACTCCCCCCGCTTACTGTGCCGTGCACTCCGGGGCCCTGCGTCCCAGCTCTCAGGGTTCCCTCCCCCGGAGCCAGGCTGCTGGGGTCTCAGCTGCTGGAGAAGGGAGGGATGGTGGACAGTGTTACAGGGGTGTGTAGTATTACGTGTGCTCACAGTTGTGTGTGTGTGTCTGTGTGTGTGTGAGCACACAGGCGTGCCAAAGGCCGAGGGGTTGGCGTCTCTCCCTTGTTCATGCTGCCGTTTGTCGGGACCATCGGATCTCGCCGAATTGAACAGACGTTGTGTGGCGTGGCCGTGGGTGTGCGTGCGAGGGAGTCCGTGGGTGTGGTAGGTGTGACTGAGTGTGCGCGCCAGGGTGTGATTCTGTGTGCGTGTGACAGGAGCATGTGTGTTTGTTTTATCCTTGTGTACGGCCGAGCGTGCATCTCCTGGGCTGTGCCACTGCGTGGGGCTGTCCTGTGGGGAAGGATGAGACCTGGGAGGGTTAGATGTGCATGTGTGTCTGTGTGTGTGAAACAGAGAGAAACCCTGGGCAGGGGACACTGGGGGACACTGGCGTTTGTGTGTCTTGGGGTGGAGGGAGGCGGCTGTGTATGTCTGGGGCAGTTGCAGCTAGTTGTGTGTGTGCACGACGCTGTGCGGGGTGCTGGGGTGTGTGTGAGAGAGAGATGCTGTGTGGGTGCTGAGGTGTGTGTGTGTGTGTGAGAGAGAGACGCTGTGTGGGTGCTAGTGTGTGTGTGTGTGTGTGTGTGTGTGTGTGTGAGACGCTGTGCGGGTGCTGGTGTGTGTGTGTGTGTGTGTGTGACGCTGTGCGGGGTGCTGGGGTGTGTGTGAGAGACGCTGTGTGGGTGCTGGGGTGTGTGTGTGTGTGACGCTGTGCGGGTGCTGGGGTGTGTGTGTGTGTGACGCTGTGCGGGGTGCTGGTGTGTGTGTGTGAGAGAGACGCTGTGTGGGTGCTAGTGTGTGTGTGAGACGCTGTGCGGGTGCTGGTGTGTGTGTGTGTGTGTGTGTGTGTGTGTGTGACGCTGTGCGGGTGCTAAGGTGTGTGTGTGTGTGAGAGAGAGAGACACTGGGATGTGCGACGTGTGTGTCTCTGAACGGCTGGCAGGGGATGCTGTAACCTCCCCTGTTGTGTGTTTCGGTCCCTGCTCCCCCTGTCCCGGCTCCTTTTTGTATATTTTGCACTTTGCCAAGTAAAAGCGACGTTTCCATCCTGCTCCGTCCCCATCACTCCCCGGATTCGCCTCACGGCACCCAGGTCGGGAGTGAGGGGCACCGGCAGAGCTGGGGGGGGCAGGGCTGGGCTAGCAGGGGCTGCGGGTCGGGAGTGAGGGGCACCGGCAGGGCTGGGGGGGGCAGGGGCTGTGGGTAAGGAGTGAGGGGCACTGGCAGAGCTGGGGGGGCAGAACTGGGGGGGCAGGGTCGTGGCTGGGTCACATGAGGTCTCCCTGCTGACCCCACCCCCATCAATGATGCCCCTGGTGGGGCCGGAAGCTCCGGATGCTGCGGTGGCTCCCAGGGACCCAATGGGCAGCGCAAGGTGAGTCCCTCCCCAGGGCTCCCAGGGCCCCTCCCTGGGTCTGGGGGGTGTCACTGGGCTGGTGCCCCACAGTCACTGCCCCCCCCGGGAAGCCCAAGCAGCCCCCTGGGGTGGGGGCCCCCCTGGCTGTCCCCCCCGGGCTGGGCCCCACGTGGGGGGAGGTTCCCGGGGAGCCCCTGGGGGGGCGGAGTCCGGGGAGCTGGGTCTGAGCCTGGGGGGCCCCGGGCCCCCCCCCCCCCGACGCTACTGCCCCCCCACGCCCCAGGACAGACTCTGACCCCCACCCCACACTCTGCCCCCAACACCTGCCCCCCCGACGCTACTGCTCCCCCATGCCCCAGGACAGACTCTGACCCCAACCAGGGGCAGTTCCAGGTGCAGCCACTCACCCGTGGGGGGGATGATTGCAGACAATGACTGACACCCCCCCGCCGCCCCCGCAGGGAGACCCGTGCAGGCCGGGCAGCGCCCCACGGTCGGGTCCCTGAGGCCACGGCTCACAGCAGCCACCAGCCCAGGGACCGGTGGTGAGTCCAAACCCCTCCAGCTCCCAGACGCCAGGATCAATGGCCTGCATTGTGCCGCACCCCAGAGCCGGCCACCTCTCGGTGCCGGGCAGGGGGTCCCCGTGTAAACATCCCCCGCGCCCTACCCCAGAGCTAGCCGCCTCTCAGTGCTGGGCAGGGGGTCCCCATGTAAACATCCCCC
>NW_020695130.1:3344-11470 GCF_002925995.2 Terrapene triunguis
AGCCAGCCGCCTCTCGGTGCCGGGCAGGGGGTCCCCGTGTAAACATCCCCCATGCTCCACCCCAGAGCCAGCCGCCTCTCGGTGCCGGGCAGGGGGTCCCCGTGTAAACATCCCCCATGCTCCACCCCAGAGCCAGCCGCCTCTCGGTGCCAGGCACGGGGTCCCCGTGTAAACATCCCCCCATGCCCACCCCAGAGCCAGCCGCCTCTCAGTGCCGGGCAAGGGGGTCCCTGTCTAAACAGCCCCCGCGCCCCACCCCAGAACTGGCTGCATCTCACCGAGCTCCTGTTCCCCCCCAGGCTGATGGACCCACGCCGGTGGCCACGCTTGCCCCGGAGGTCAGGCCGGGGCGAGGTCTGCGTCGCCTTCGCCGGCCTGTGCCTTGCGGTGCTGTGCCTGGAGACGGGGCTGGGGCTGCAGCTTAGTGCCTGGGTGAGCTGAGGGCCCGGGGGGCTCCAGTGGGGCCACGGAGAAGATGACCCGGGGCATCGACACGTCCCCAGCGACCAACGGCACCACCTTGCCCTCCAGCAAGGCCAGCCGGATGCCTGGGTCCCCCGGGGCCGTGCCTAGGCCCCCCCCCGGCCAGGGGCTGGCTCCCTGGCACTGGAAGCTTCCTGCAGCGCCTGGAGGAGGTGCTGTTCGGAGGGCAGCGCCGGGAGGGGGCCCCACGGCTCAGCGGCCCCGGGGGCCCCTTGCCCTGGCACCTCTGGAAGGAGGAGACGTCCCCACGGGACCGGGGCCGGGGCTGCTGTGCCAGCTGAAGGCTCAGGTGACGGTGTGGACCCTGTACCCGGGGGAAGGGCCCTTTGCCACCCCCGAGTGGAGGGGGGTTCTGCCCCAGAGGGACCTGGCGGAGGAGCTGGCCCCCTGCGGACCTGCGCCGTGGGGAGCTCGGCCGGGTCCCTGCAGAATTCAGGCCTTGGCAAGGAGATCAGTGAGTGCACGGGGAGCGTGAGTGCCAATTCGCACGAGGGGTATGTGCGAGCATGAGCAGCCTTCTTCGCACAAGGGGTGTGCCTGGCCCCATTTGCACGAGGGGTGTGTGTGACGAACTGGGACTGTTCTTAATGTGGTCTGTGAATGCTGAGTGGGGAGTGTTGGCTGGGAAGGTGGCAGGGGGGTTTGGCTAGGATGGTCTGCATTGGGGGATGGGAGGCTGGCCGAGGGAGAATACCTGAGCATGTAAGATGAGAACCCAGAAAGGGGTTAGAGGCCAGGTGACACCTTTGCCCGCGAAACTGAACAAAGGCTGGGGGAGGGGTCGCTGAAGGCAGAGTTTCAGGAGCTGGCTGGTGATGTGGCTGGGGGAGGGAGAGGGCTCTGACCTCCCAAAGGGGCTGTGGTGCCCCGGGACCCCAAGATGGAACTAACGGAGGGGGGTCCTGTTGTCTGTGCCTGCAAGACCTGTCTTGGACTGTATTCCTGTCGTCTAAATAAACCTTCTGCTTTACTGGCTGGCTGAGAGTCATGGTGAATCGCAGGAAGCCGGGGGTGCAGGGCCTTGTGTCCCCCCACACTCCGTGACAACTGGTGGCAGCGGTGGGATCTACTGCACCCCGTGGACGGCGCTTCCTGCAGTAAGTGACTGGGGAGCAGTAAAACAAAGGGGGATCGACGGGGACCAGGTGGGCTGAAGAGTCAGAGAGAGACGGTTCAGGGGGTGATTGACCCCTGGGAGTGTGTGACCAGAGAGAAGGACTGTTGCCGTAACAGGGTCCCCCGGGGGATCGCAGCGAGCGGTCCTGGGGTGGAGGAGTCTGCAGCTCGACCCTGGCAGAGAGGGGGTGACGTGAAGAAGGGCTGGCACACTAGGGGTCTCCCTGGAACGGTGGAAAGCGGAGAGCACAGGCCGGCGAGTGGCCAGCCGGAGGATATATGCTAAACGCCGCAAGAGCGACCTGGTGGAGCTGTGCAGGCAGAGGGGGCTGCGCACTGGGAGGTCCACCAAAGAACAGCTCATCGCCCGGCTGGAGGAGAGGGATCGCTTGGATGAACCGAGCCCTGTCCCTGAGGGCAGCCGCCCGGCGGATGCAGCGTGGGCCCCGGGGCCTGACATGGCTGGGAGGGGTCAGACTGCTGCCGAGGACATCCCGAGACCCTGCCTACCTATGCCTAGGGGAAGGGTTGGGGGAAGCCCAGCAAATACCGAGGGCACCCTGACCCCGCTGGCCAGCAGGGGATCGTCCCGGCGGAGCTCCCTGTCCTGGGAGCGGATGTGACTGGAATGTGACAGGGAGCTGAGACTGAAAGAGCTCGAGTTAAGGCAGCAAGAACTGAAGCAGGAGCGGGAAGAGAAGGAGAGACAACGTCAGTGTTGCTGGCACAGAGGTGCCCGAGGCAAAGCAACAGGGGTTCGTTGCCCGGCATGCTTCGCGCCAATAAACACACCGGGGTGGAGAAACAATCAAAGGTTTATTTGAGATCTCAAAGTGGTGCAAGGAGACAGGCAAATCTCAAATCGAGCACACAGAACAAGGCAGCTTCTCTCTTCTTATACTTTACAATTAAGCCCCCCCCTTCTCTCCCCCTGTATCACCCCCCCCACTCCCCCTCCCCTTTCTACCGAAGACATGTCTATACATTTAAGCCGTTAAATCATTCTAGGGCTATAAATCTAGCTTGTTAGTAACATTCCTCTAAACAATCATTGGGTCCTATTTACTCTAGTTTACTACCCCTCCTCCAGCTAGAAACATGCAAACCTCATCATTATTGCTTAGGACCTGGTTATAAGCAAGGTCGTAATAGGTAACTGACTATTTACACATTCCAATTCCTGTCCTTGGCTTTTGAGGCCACTTAAAGTTAAACATGGAAGAACAGAGTTTAAACATGGAAGAACTCTGGTTCATATATAGGCCTAATGACGCCATCAGTTCCCTCCTTTGAGAATACTCAACAAACTTTTGGCTGAGTTTTCTCATATTCTGTAGACAAGATATGATTGAGTGCCATAGAGCTGGGGTTCTCAATGAGAGGGTATGCTGGGATTTCTGGGGAACGGGGGGCACAAAGCTTATGGACGAGCAATTTAAAACAAGCAATCAGAAGGAGGGTGACCAGGCACAGTACCACACCTGTGAGGAGGAGACGCACAAGGGTATTTCCCAGTCCTCCCAGGTTGGGCAACCAACTCCAAAGGGAATCAAAAACTGTGGGTTCCCTTTCCTGGGCCTTCCACTGCTCAAAAGCCTGTTCGGCTGACAGGACGTGCTTGTTAATGTCCTGTGAGTTTTCTGGGACATAAGTACAACATTCACTCCCAATAAGGGCACACACTCCGCCCTGGGAGGCTAAAACATAATCTAAAGCCTGTCTGTTTTGCAGGGACAGCAACCGGAGCTGGTAAAGCTCTGAATTAAGGCTTTTCTCTATGGCCAAGGTCTCATTGGCATACTTGGTGAGAAACACAGAGAGCCTACGATAAAATTGAGCCAGTCGTCCCACCCCATAGGATGGGAGAAAGATCATACCCAATCTGTCTCCTTCTGTAATGGGCTCTGGGGTGGCATACAAAGATCTATGCTGCCTGGGGCGGCCAGGGGGCAGTTTAGGGAAGACACGAAGGGGAGGGGCAAGATATCCTAGGTAGCAGCTTCCATACCACCGATGTGGTAACCACTTGTAGGCAGAGGTACCGCAAATATAAAAGGAGTGGCCATTCCCTACCAAGCCATTATAACCGCTACTCCACTTATTTGCTTGTCTGTCATTAAACGATCCGAACCGGGCGGTAGAGTCGGATTTGCCTTTAACATAGACAGGGATGGAAGTGTCACTGTCAGGGGATAAATAATACTGACAGGTGCTATTCCCAGCAAACTAGGTGTGATTGCTGGACTTAAACTGTCGATAGCACACCAAACCAGGGGCCACTGGCCGCAACCTAATAGGGGAAGGGATATACGTTGAGTTGGCCTGCGGCTTCCAGGGGTGTCCCTTAATGCATACTGGGACTCAATGGTACAGTTCTGTGACAAGGGGGTACCCGAGGCATTTTTCCCCCTACTGAACCATCCCCAACAGATATCTGACCAATTCTGGGGAACTACCCTCCAGGGTAACCCTGCAGCATGGTGCGGGATTTGGGAGCATACCCAGCAGTTAGAGAGGTTAAACTCTTGGGCAAAGCAAACCTTCAGGGACTCATATGTGTTTGTCTCTAAGTTAGTAGGGATTCCTTTCCATCCCGCATGTGCCTGGGGGGAAACGGGAGTTAACAAGAGGAGTGTCTCTATGGCAAAGAGTACCACTGTGGCAGACCCTAGACCTGAACTCATATTGGGCAGATGACCCTAGGGCCTAACAATCACAATTCCCCAAATACCCACAAAATAACAATTACCAATAGTAAGCAGATTAAAAACAACAGGGTCCAGGCCACCAGGTTAGGCCGGCCCTGTGAAAATAAACACAACCAACGCTCAGAGGTCTCGCGGGTAGTGCGCTGTGACTGTCCAAAGAGAGCACAGGGCATTCCCAGCAGACACTATTGTCGCCTGAATAACAGCTTAAGTCCCAGATCGTCGCTAGCAGTCTTCTCTGCAGGCTGGACGGTCCACCGTTCAGGAGCAGGCACTGCTTTCAGGCGAGAGTGATGAATCCAGTTCTTGTGTCCCTCAACCTTTGCCGCTGTATGGGAGACCAGCAGGACGGTGTGAGGTCCCTTCCACTTCTCTTGGAGAGGCTCGTCCTTCCAGGTCCGAACGAGTACGGAGTCACCTGGCTGCAAGGAGTGGATTGGGGCATCCAGCGGGAGAGGCTGCAAATCTTTGGTATACCTGTGGAGAGAACACAGAACAGCAGACAGAGAGCACATGTACTGAGATAAGAAGCCACATCCCATTTCCCACTCCCCTGCCAGAACCGGTGTACCATTCATAGGCCATGCCCTTCCAAACATAATCTCGAAGGGACTGAGCCCTAACCTGCCCTTTGGGAGAGCGCGGATGCGGAGCAAAACAAGGGGCAAAGCATCAGGCCACTTAAGGGAAGCCTCTTGGCAAACCTTTGAGAGGTGCCGCTTAAGAGTCTGATCTGTACGCTCCACTACCCCACTGGCCTGCGGTCGCCATGGCGTGTGAAGCTTCCAGGGAATCTGTAGGGCATCCGATATCTTCTGAACGACTTGGGATGTGAAGTGTGTTCCATTGTCAGATTCCATCCACTGGGAGAGCAATCTGAGCCTTACTCTGTGCTACTCGATATCCTTGGAGTCCAACAAAGTTCAGGAGGCTCACAGTGGCTTTAAGGCAAGAGGTTAGACCCACAGCAGCAATTAACAAGTCATCCACATATTGCAGGAGGAGGACTTTGTCCTCGTTGTCCCACTCCTCCAAGTCTCTAGCCAGGGCCTGGCTGAAAAGGGTGGGGGAATTTTTAAACCCCTGGGCCAGCACTGTCCAGCAAAGTTGCTTTCTAACCCTCCTTCTGTCCTCCCACTCGAAGGAGAAAATCTCCTGTGACTGGGGGTCAACCGGAATCGTGAAGAAAGCATCCTTTAAATCCAGGACTGAAAAATGGGTGTACTGCCCCCCTATAGAAGCCAACAATGTATACGGATTGGGAACAAGGGGGTGTAGAGTCTTAACCCACTCATTAACTGCCCTCAGGTCCTGGACCAGCCGGTATGTGCCATTGGGCTTTTGTACAGGCAAGATAGGAGTGTTCCAAGCTGACTGGCATTCTCGAAGTACCCCGCACTTTAGGAACTGGTCTATAGTTTCCTGCAGTCCCTCTCTGGCCTCCTTTTTGATTGGATACTGCTTGATTCGCACTGGACCTTTTCCTGGCAAAAGCTGAACAGTAATAGGAGTATGATGGGCTGCCTTTCCTGGGATCCCTGATGCCCATACCAGAGGAAAAACCCGCTTCTCCCACTGACTCCACTCTGGGGCTTGCATAGCTGAGGGCTCAATTGCAAGTGTCATTATCCAGGCATTCTCTGGGGGTAAGGTGAGGCTTATTTCATCTTGAGTGAAATGCAGGGTAGCACCTAAGCGACAAAGCAGGTCCCGTCCCAATAGAGGCGTTGGACAATTGGGGAGGTAAACCAGTTTGTGAGATAGAGTTCTGTTTCCCAAAGCACATTCCGCTGGGGCATATACTGGGCACTTAGTTCCTTTCCCTGTTGCTCCCACCACAGTGAGGGAATCTGCCACAGGCAGCTGAAGGGGTTGGTTTACAGCAGTTCGTGCAGCTCCAGAGTCTATTAAAAAGTCTATGTCCCAATCTCCCACCCGCATTTTTACTCGGGGTTCCGGGGGCAGGATAGTCCGTCTCCCCTGACACCCCTATTCTTGATCCTCTGCTGCCATCATAGGGGTACCTTCCCTTTCAGGGCACTCATTTTTCCAATGTCTCTCCTTTCGGCATATGGCACACTGATTGCGACCCAGACGCCTTTCTTGTAAGCCAGGGCGCCCACGCCCACGTCCTCTCATTCCCCGGCCCCTTCCACCTTCCTGAAATCTTCCCCTGCCACCAGCCTGTACTGCTGCAACCATCATTTTCACTTGCCTCTTTTCCTTTTCTCCCTCCCTAAGGCTGTAAGCCCTGTTTGCAGTTTCCAGAATCTGTGCCATTGTCATGCCCATTAAATCCTCCTTTTTCTGCAGTTTCCTTTTAATATCAGGGGCAGCACGACTGGTAAAGATACCCTTTATAATTGCCTCAGTAGCCTGATCATCGGGGTTTGCATTAGTAGTTTGCCTGATGGTATCCCGGATACGCTGCAGAAAAGCAACCGGACTCTCCTTTGGCTCCTGTACTAGCTCATACGGCTTAGCCCAATTGTTATGTCTGACAGCTGAGTGTCGGAGACCATGTAATAGGAGCTCCTTGTATACAGTGAGACGGGTGAGATCTGCCGGCACGTTGGGATTCCACTGGGGGTCTGCTGTAGGGACCTGAACTGCAGCAACAGGGACGTTTGCTGCGTCTGCCTCATGTCTATGCTGTGCCTCCTCCCGTGCCTTAGACACAACCTGATTTCGCTCCACCTCAGACAGCAGGGTCCGTATAAGGATATTACAGTCATCCCAGTCAGGCTTATGACTCGCCAAACACCCTTCAAAAACCGAGATAAACTTGCTTGGGTTCGTAGAGAATTCCCCTGCCTGTGTCTTAAAAGCTGCCAGATCCACCGGATTAAAAGGCACATGGGTGTAAACCTGCATAGTAGTGGCCGGCGATTGTCTGATCCAGGGCGGGCTATCCGAGTCTCAGTAAGTAATGGATAGAATCCCACCGAGGGGGCAATCTCTGGGACCTGAGAGACCCTGTCTTTATATGGTGGGGGTGTTGGAGCCGAAGGGGACACCGACTCTGCCATCACAACCGGGGGAGGGTTCTGGGGACTAACAGTAGTTACTACCGAACCCGTCGGAGTCAAATTACACCTTTGCAAAAGATCTGACCTATTTCTTAACAACATAAACAACTGTACATACATATGTTCATTCCATTTACCCGTACGCTGACAAAACAAAAGCAATTGAAGGACCGTATTATAATTAAGTGATCCCTCCGGTGGCCACCTTTCCTGGTCCTCTAGTTGATATTGAGGCCAGTCTACTGTACAGAATCTTTTCAGTTTACTTTTAATCAACGGATCCGATCCAAACACTTTCCAGTTCACCAGAATGCATTCTAAGGGTGTACACCTTGCCCTGCCTACAGTACTCTGCCCCTGCCCCATATTAGGGAGACTCTGGGCGTCCCCAAGTCAAAACAGGTAGACACTGGGCGTCCCCAGGTCAAGACAGATAAAGTCCCCACTGGACTATTCCTACCTTATCCACAGGACCGGTTCCCCACCGTCGCCCGCAGCTGCTTCTCCACTACTAAAGCGCGTTGCACCGTTGTGCCCTCCGGGGTCGACCAAACCACGTCTCCGCTGAGGCCCCCGATGAAATCACCGGTGCGCGCTGGGCGTCGGTCGTCGCCGCAATCCGTCGACCTCCGAGAGGGGTCCGGGCAAGGCTAAATTTCCGCCTCGAGCCCCACGTTGGGCGCCAAGACTGTTGCTGGCACAGAGGTGCCTGAGGCAAAGCAACAGGGGTTCGTTGCCCGGCGTGCTTCGCGCCAATAAACACACCGGGGTGGAGAAACAATCAAAGGTT
>NW_020695131.1:0-7854 GCF_002925995.2 Terrapene triunguis
TTTTTTTTTTGACTCTTTCCTCCGGTTGTTGGTTTTTAATAAAATAATTGTGCTGGTTTGAAAGGAATTATTTTATTTATTCATTTATTTTTGTATTAATTGAAAGCAAAAAGATCCCTGCAAATCAACATACAATTATGTTAAACCCACATATTGCATCGTCTGCACTAATCACCTCCTAGCATTACAAGCACTGCACTCCTGCGATAAGCACCACATCAGAGGGTTTTTATTCACCCTGATGTTAGCCATGACTAGATGTAATCCCACCAAGGAGGGGAAACGTCCTGGCGGATGGCTTGAGCATAACGTTTCAGCATATCAATCTGCTGTTGTATGCGATTACCATTATCAGTAAGATTGAAACAACACATTTCCTTTACTGTCTCACTCCCCAGATGTTGCTGCAGGAGTAAGTAATTAATAGCGGCTCGGTTATCCAGGATAGCGTGTCATAATTCCTGTTGCTCCTCAATGAGGAGCCCAATGGCCTGGGAGGTTGAATTTATGTTTTTTGCCAATAAACATGCCAGCTCGGCTATATTATTGCCATAGCCTACGGCCAGGCCAGGCAAACCTATAAGAGAGACCGCAAGAGAAATATACTCCGCCTGACTTAATATGCTAACATTACTATTACAAGGGGGCACTTCTACGCCTAAGGCGAGGCGAAGAAAGAAGCAACGCTTTTTGCGGCATAATGGGGACTAAACGACTCAAACAACATTGACAGATCAATATCAGACAGATTTGCGGGGACATAATTAAACCTGCGACGGCCACATGTAAAGAACTAACTGGGTGGCAATTTGATGTGCCCATAATTTGTGGACACATTTTGCGGTTTGGTACAATTTTATAAGGCTTGGACAGTCGCCAAACACACCCCATGGAGCTTGTAATTAGAACAATTAATTACTTTGGCACAAGTATTATTGGCATGGTTTGCTACAAAGGGGGTATAAAGTTGTACCGCCCTCAAGGGGAGGCGATACATAGCCTTTTCTTAGCGGGTGATGGTGGAATATTGTATGACAGATTTATTAATGATGTTATTAAGGCCTAACTGTGTATTTACTGGTATGTTGCTGGGTGGCTTGCAAACAGGAACAAGGCAGCTACTTAACAGACTTTGTGTTTTTGGGGCAACGGCCAGGCAAAAATTAGATTGATTTAATACTTGTGCCAGGCGGACCCAGATATTAAACTGCAGCCGCTGCTCCATCTGGGGTTCGCCTTGGCTGCCAGGGGCCAAGAAGAAACCCCCCAATACACACAAAATAAGGAGTGAGTTAGCATTAAGGCAAGCTAACAATGTCACAAGGTAATTTTCCGCGGTATGTTTTAGCTGCTGCTGCACCCGCAATTGCTCGGCCTGCAATGAGAGGGCCTTAACCTGTCCCCAGGTCATGCGCTGCGGGGGCTCCCGCGGGGGGCGCTGGCGAGGATGCTCGGGATTCTGTAGATGTAGGTTGAATTGCGGAATGGGGTTCGACAGTCCCTGGTGCCAGGCCATTGCCGTGCCACGGGCGGACGTTAAGCGCCGGGACCCACAACGGACCTGTAGGAAGAGAAACGGCAGCATGACCCCCGTCCCCACGTTATAAGGGGCGCTGGGCCATGCCACTGAAGGTGGGTAGTGGGAGTGGGTAGTGGGAGTCCGCACGGTTGACCCGTTTTACAATGACTTGGCCTGTGGGGTTATACGGGATACCGAATGTGTGGACAACGTCCCACGTGGCACAGAAGGAGGCAAAGGCAGAGCTACAGTAGGCGGGGCCGTTGTCGGTTTTAAGATGGACGGGTGACCCATGATTGCCATGGCGTGAATCATGTGATTAATGGCATGACGAGAGGCCTTACTCTTTTGGGGGGCAATCTACACATAATGGGAAAAGGTATCTACACACACGTGAAGATACTGCCAGGGGGCAAAAGGAGGAAAGTGTGTAACATTTATTTGTCAGAGCTGATTGGCTGAGGTTTTACGAGGGTTGACTCCTAACTTTGGGCTATTGGATAAAGAGGCACAAAGGTCACACTGGCGAACAATGGCCTGCGCCTGATGTAATGGGAGAGTGAACTGTTTGGCAAGGGCCTTGGTGGACTGATGGAAGAAGGCGTGGCTTTCGATTGGGGAGGAAAAAATCGAGGCCACCGATTTGACCGCCTGGTCGGCCACTGCGTTATTTTTTGTTAATAAGTTTGGAAGCGTGGTGTGACTGCGAATATGTGCCACAAAAAGGGGGCTAGAGCGGGAGGAAAGGAGCTGTTGCAGGGTGAGAAAAAGGGCTAACAGGTTGTCATTGCAGGAGGGCGACACATAGGAACTTGGAAGAGACTTAAGAACCTTAGTAACATAAAGACTATTAGTAATAAGATTAAAAGGGTCATTTTGAAAATATTGGCAGGCTAATATAACAGCGGCCAATTTTGCACGCTGGGGGGAACGCTGAGGCAGGGTAAAACGAACCTGCCAACTGCCCCGCTCCTGCCAGCTGACCGCGCCCCGCGTTGGGCCGCCGTCCGTAAAGAGAGTAAGTGCACTCTCAATGGGGACGGCGGACAAAGACGATCGGAGGTTGAGGCAACGTTGTTGCAAAAGCGAGAGGCTGGGGTCAGGGGGAATGTGATACTTAATTTCTCTGACATAGTCAGCAAGAGACAACTGAAGGGTGACACTGCAAGAGACAGAGCGTTCCCAGTCCTTAGCTGGGATAGGGATAATAATGGCAACGGGGTCCCAACTCAAGAGGGTGCGGGACTGTTTCCGCACTTTAAAAATTAGCTCTGCGGCCTGTTTAGGGAGCGTCTGGATAGTGTGCGGAGGGGAGTGGTTCAAATAAATCCATTTAATTAGACGGAGACGCGCTGTCGCACCCTCTTGGGCGAGGACAGCCGTTGGTTGTGAGAGCGTAGGAAGCAAAATGGCAAAAAGGGGCTGTTCCCTTTCACGGCAGTCGACCCACACCTGGGCCAGGGTCTGGATAATGAGGGCGACCGCTTGGCGCTGTTCTTGGGAAACGGAAATAATATCCCCGGGGAGGCGGCCCTGCCGAAGGCCAGAGAAAAGAGGGGACAAGATAGAAGTAGTCAAGGGACAAAAGGGACGAATCTAATTAAGGGACTCCAACAACTGTTGGAGCTGTACAAACGTAAGAGAGTTGGGCAATACCAACTCGGGACAAACTGAGCAGGCATATGACTGGAGCATACGGTGACTAAGATATAAAAAGGGTGGCTGACGCTGGACTTTGTCCGGTGCTATAACTAGACTATACGTTGCAAGCTGGCTGCGCAATTCGTCCAGCCAGTCATCAGGAAGGAAGGGGTGAGCCACCAGGATATTATTCATATAGTGGTAAATTAAAGCACCTGGGTGTGCTGCGCCAAACGGCCGTAAGGCCTGAGCAACAAAATGTTGACACAAGGTGGGGCTGTTCAACATGCCCTGAGGGAGCACGTTCCACTGATAAAGAGTGGGCTGGGAATGATTTAAGACCGGAACGGTAAAGGCAAAACGTGCCCGGTCCTCAGGGTACAGGGAAACGGTAAAAAAACAATTTTTTACATTTATTACAAACAATTTATAATTACATGGGATAAGATTGGGATTGGGGGTGCCACATTGCAAGGGACTCATAGGCTGTATAATTTTATTAATGGCGCGAAGATTTTGCAGGAGGTGCCACTTGCCAGATTTTTTTTTAATAACAAATACGGGTGTATTAAATGGGCTAGTGGACTTTTCTAAATGCTCTGCCTGCAGCTGGTTATTGACTAAGTGCTGGAGGGCCTCCAGCTTTTTTAGAGGAAGCGGCTACTGTGCAACCTAGACGGGCTCATCAGTGAGCTAACGAAGGGGGAGGGCTGTACGCCTAATTATCGATATGGATGGTGGCAGTGAACTGCGTCAATAAATTACGGCCCCAGAGGTTGAGGTGGACGGGGAGAATGATGGGCCGGATACGGGCGCGACGGGTGCCCTGAGGCGCCCTAACTTTCAACTAGCGGGCACTCCGTTGCGAGTCTTGCGCCCCGCCCACACCCCAGACAGCCGGAGCCTCCTCCGTGGGCCAATGGGCGGGCCACTGCGCGGCGGCGATGACGGTGACGTCTGCCCTAGAGTTGATAACACCCTCGAACGGCTGATTGTTAAGGCAATAAATGCGTTTGGGTTGGGGTGATCCAATGTCTTTCACGACCGCTGCCACTTGCGGGTGAATAGTGCCCGGGCCGGGGACCCGAAACCTCCGATCCCGGGGACGTTTCTTCCCCCTGCCGGGAGGGAGTAGGGCACAAGTATGAGTTGCGCCCAGGCATCTCCCTGACACAGTTGCTTTGGCAAATGACTTTACAGCTGGACGTGGATAATTCCACCATAGTCCGAATCCACCACCCCAGGCACCACAAACAGGCCCTGCTTGCTGGCGGACGAGCGGGGTAGGACAAGGCCCACCGTGCCCTCCGGCAACGGGCCCTGGATTTGGGACGGCATGAGGAGGACCTCCCCGGGGAGAGTTATAGCTATATTTTTTTGATAGACAAGGTCAATCCCCTCACTGCCCCTTGTGGCGGCGGGGACGTCGTGCACGGAGAGGGGCGCGGCCTTTGGCCTCGGGCTGGTCGCAGGCCCGGTTACGAGTTTCCCGGGGGGTTATCCTGGCTGGTTGTTATGGCCCGGTTGTCACCTCCGGCTGAGCGACACTGCGCCGCCCAATGGTAGCCCTTTTTGCATTTGGGACACAGTGTGCGGGGCCCCTGGCCTGCTCGGGATTTGTTTTTGCACGCTTTTCCCCCCCCGGAGCCCGGCACTCCCGCTGGAAATGCCCGGGCTTTTGGCAATTAAAGCAGTTCCCCCTTGTGCAGGGCAGCAGCCAATAGGTCCATTTGATGGGTCTGAGTGCCTACGTCTGCACACGCCTGTAGCAACTCTGCCAGGGTGTACCCCGGGCGCCCGACCACTGCCTGCATGGCACGGCGGCAATCTGCATTGGCATTTTCGTAAGCCAATTTTTTTATTAGCTCAGTTTGGGCCTCTGGGTTGTTAATTTGCTTTTGGACTGCCTCTTGGAGGCGGTCAATAAACTGGTGGAATGGTTCGGCTGCGCCTTGCTGAGTAACTGTGAAGGACTTAGAGGACTCGCCAGCAGCGGGGACCCTGCGAAACGCCCGACGGACACACTGACTAATAATGGGATAAGCTGCCTGGGGCGTGCTCTCCGCCTGCTGGGGGATGTCCGAAAACTGCCCCGTGCCATATAACTGCTCAGCGAGATAGGCCCCCCCCCACTTTGTGCTGCCGCCGCAAGCGCCTCTCGCTGATACTTCTATCCTACACAACATACTGTGCGGGAGACAGCACCATGCGACACATGTTTTTTAATCTTGGGGGAGTAAGTAATAACCGTTTGACACACCTTCCAAGATCCCCAGGGTGAAGGTGGACCGCACCCCGGTCTCGCGAATCGCCTTGCGGAGCTCATGCAGAAGTGAATAGGGGAGAGCCTGCCAATTCACGATTTGCCCCCCGTTGCCATCATTCCGCCAAGAGACGGGAAACGCCTTGACCCCACAGCTGGATTCCTCGTCGGTTAAGAGACCGGCCTCGCGCGCTCGCCGCGGCGACAGCGCCCTCCCCGCCCGACCGGTAGGCAGGGGGGCGCTGCCGCGGGCGGCGGCGCAGGGAGGGTCAGCTGCGGGTAGGAGGGGGGTGGCCCGTCACCTGGGGGCAAAAGGGAGACCGGCTTGGGACTGTCGGGGCCGACCCCCTCCAGCGCCTCCTTACAACGCTGCCAGAGCAGCAGGTGCTGAACCGGGGCACGGGGTTCACTATACAAGGTGGTCTCAATCCGTATCCAATCAGGAAGCCGTAACGACCCGCACTCCGGATATCAGGGGCACTGGCGATCTATTTCCCTTAGAAGGTCCTCGATATGAGCGACCGAGACAATGACACATGATCGTTGCCGTATGATTTTTTGCAACTCCCTTGCGTGTTTCTTCTGGGCACTGGAAACCCCCCCCCCCATACTTACGAATCAGGGGCGGCAAACGGCCGCGGAGGTACACTCGGTGTATCCAGCCGGTGAGCAGGGGAATCACGTCGGGGTCACCAGATGTGGCGACGAAAAAAGGAAGGAGACAGAGCGCCAGGTCTTGGTAGCCGAAAAAGCCTCCCAGGGACTTTTCACTGGGGTTTTTATTTTCCTACTTCCATGTTTACAGCACTTATGAGTGGTTGAATTTTTGCGCATAGAAAAAGCGTACAGTGCTGTCGGAGAAAAACTGAGTTCTCACTCTTTTGTTTGGGAACAGCAAGTCAGAAGCTTTATTAACTCTCACAATTGTGCAGAGGGAGAGAGCTAAGCAGGTCTCTCTCCCTGGTACCTAATTACAGCAAGCATTTATACCTTTCATTACAGAAAATAATGAGGGACAGCTGCATCTTGTTATACATATTCCATCTTGATATCTTAATTCCTTACTTGTTTTGACTCTTGCCAACATGCAATATTTTCTATACCTTATCTACACAAGGTCTTCTACACCTTATCTATACAAGGTCACAATAACTTCTCACACAGTATTTTCTCACCCGCCTCTCACAATCCTCGCTTCTACAAATCTCGCGTTATCAGGCCTACAGTTAGCCTGACTCTTGCTAACAAACTGTCATGCATAGCAGTTCTTTTCTGACAGTTCTTTTTCTGCTTCCACAGTGCACATCAACATTACCTAACAAACCCATATCTTGTGCACGTAAAAGCAAGCAGCGAGGGTAACAATTAGGTCAGCCAATAAGTTTCCTGATTGCAGGCGCTGAGGTGTAGACAGTTCCGGCCTCGTAGCCACGGGCGCAGTGTGCCGCACCCATGGGCTGGCGATTCAGGAGCTATGCGTCCCTACACATACGGTCAACTGCTCGAACACACTTTGGTTCGTTATCCAAGAGACCAAATAACCAATATCGGTCTGGTTTATTGCTAAAAGTCAGTAATAGTTAAGGCTGGGTGTCTGTCACGGAGGTCATGGAAGTCACGGATTCCGTAACTTTCTGTGACCTCCATGTCTTCTGCAGCGGCTGGTGCGGCTGGCCCTGGGCGACCCCTGCTGGAGCAGTCTTGGACCACCACACACCCCCAGCTCCCTAGCAGCAGCAGTAGTTTGGGTTTGGGAGGGGGCTCAGGGTTGGGGCAGGGGGTTGGTGTGCGGGGTGGTGCTTACCTGGGGGGCGGGGGGCTCCATGGAAGCAGCCAGAATGTCCCTGCAGCTCCTAGGCACGGGGGGCCAGTGGACACTGTGCGCTGCTGCTGTGCGCTCTTATTGGCTGCGGTTCCCAGCCAATGGGAGCTTTGGAGCTGGTGCTCATGGCAGAGGCAGCGCGCGGAGCTCCCCTGGCCTTCCCTCCCCCTTGAAGCTGAAGGGACAGCTTCAACCAGCCTTGCCAGCCCTCCCCCCAGTACAAGAAGGGTTCCTGGGCCATGTACTGCCACGTCCCCCCCCCAGCACCTGCGACAGCCCTCCCAGGCTGCCCCACCTAGACCCGTGGTGTGCCCCGGGCCACCTCCCTCCAGCACCTGCAGTGCCCCTGGGCCACCCCCAAGAGCACTCGCAGACCCCCAGCCCAAGTTTTCGTTAGGGGTATATAGTGCAAGTCATAGACAGCTCATGGGCTGTGAATTTTTGTGTACTGCCCTTGACCTGTCCTTGACTTTTACTAAAAATACCTGTGACTAAAACCTAGCCTTAGTAATAGCATATTACAGGAACAGAAGTCCAATACAACTCCAATTTCCGGGAACCAGTCTCTTGCAACAGTGTTGAATTTGCCTTACAAAGAAGGCTTGTGTC
>NW_020695132.1:0-7623 GCF_002925995.2 Terrapene triunguis
GCCGGCCTGGCCTACGGGCTCTACGGGCGCTGGCGGCTGGGCCGCCGCGTGGTCACCCCGCACCCGGCGCCGCGCGTCCTGCCCGCCGGCAGCAGCGGCCCCCGCGCCGCGCCCGAGCGCTTCTGGGGCTCCTACCGCCCGCACGTCTACTTCGGCATGCGGCCCCGCAGCGCGCGCCCGCCCGTGGCAGGTAGGGGCGGGGCCGGCCGGGGGGGCGGGGTCCGGTCCGGTCCGGTCCGGCCCGGTCTCACCCTCCCCCCCTCTCTCCCCCAGGCCTCATGTGGCTGCGGCAGGCGGCGGAGGCCCGGCTGCGCCACACGTGCGAGCAGAGCGACGGGCTGCCCGGCTACGGCTGGCTGCTGCACGACGGGCTGCGCTTCGGGGCGCAGGAGATCCGCGACCGGGGCCTCGCGCTGCGCACCGACTTCGTGAAGCGGCCGGGCGGGGAGCACGGCGGGGACTGGAGCTGGCGGGTCACGGCCAGGCCGGAGGTGGGGCCGCGGGAATGCAGGGCCCTGCCCGGGGTCAGGGACAGCCGGGAAGGGAACCCAGGAGTCCTGGGCTCCCCCCTCCCCCCACTGTCACCCTTAAGCCACGTGTCCTCCCGGAGCTGGGAGTCCTGACCCCACAGTGCTCGGTGCTGCCCCTTCCTGCGCCCAGCGGAGCCATTGGGCCGGTCTGGGGGGACTCCCTGCTTTGAGCCCCACGTGTTTTCCCGATAGATTGGACCACCGGGCCCCTTGTGTTTTGTGGCGGTTCCTCTCCCGCCCCAGTCTCTGTCCCCGGGGAGCGTTTCCTGCTGTGGGTGGGTCTGTCTCCTGGTTGCCAGGGTCTCGGGGCTGCCCCTGGGGTCTCCAGCACAGAGAGCTACAGGGGCGAGCGATGCCCAGGGTCCATCTTCCTCTTTGCAGAGTCCGGGTGACCAGACCTCCCTCGTCTCCCTGCTCTTCTACGTGGCCACCAACGGGCAGGGGACGCTGCAGCCCCACGTGGAGAACACGCGCTTGGTGTCGGTGACTGGGACATCCGAGGAACTCGGCCATTTCAACATCACCTTCCACAAGCCCACCACAGACACTGGGGAAGCCCTCAGATATGCCAGGTATGGGCGGGAGCCCTGGCTGTGGGGGAAGCTCCTGGCTTTCCCAGGAGGGGCGCTGTGGGGAGCAGGGCAGTAGCTCCGGCTGTGGGCTGTTCCTGGCTCCTAGCCCGGCCTCCCTTCCTGCCCTGACCCCTCCTCTCTTGCAGCTATAACCACCTGGATGCCAGGAGCCCGGGGCTGCACCGCCTGACAGACGTGGTGAAGAGCAGCCTGAGCAACCGCTTTGTTTACGCCGCGCCAGGCGGGCCCAAGCGCCGCTACTTCGCTGTGGACACGTACCGGGCGCTGCCGGGGGAGCCGGAGCAAGAGCCCCAGAGCCACCTGCTGCTGCACCAGGTGACGCTGCCGCTGCCCTGCCGCGTGGAGGTGACCTTTGAGTCCGGCAGCTTTGCCGAGCGCCCCGGCTCGCTGGTGGGGGCGGTGCTGAGCGAGGAGCTGGCTGGGCACGTGGCCGCCTTCGAGCGGCGCTTCGAGGAGACCTTCTCCCTGGCCCGCAAGGGCTTCACGCCCCAGCAGCAGCGCTTTGCCAAGGCTGCCCTCAGCAACATGATGGGTGGGATGGGCTACTTCCACGGGCACTCCATCGTGCAGTCTGCGCACAGCCCGCACCCCCTGCCCTACCCCGAGGGCCCCCTATTCACCGCCGTGCCCTCCCGCTCCTTCTTCCCCCGCGGCTTCCTCTGGGACGAGGGCTTCCACCAGCTGCTGCTGGCGCGCTGGGACCCGGCCCTGAGCCGCGAGGTCATCGCCCACTGGCTGGACCTGATGAATGTGGAGGGCTGGATCCCGCGGGAGCAGATCCTGGACGACGAGGCGCGAGCCAAGGTGCCCCCCGAATTCATCCTGCAGCACAACGAGGCTGCCAACCCGCCCACCCTCTTCCTGGTGCTGCAGCAGCTGCTGCGGGAGCCGGGCCAGGGCCCCGCCGAGCTGTCCTACCTGCGGCGGCTCTTCCCCCGCCTGCGCACGTGGTACGAGTGGTACAACACCACGCAGGCGGGGCCGCTGCCCTACACCTTCCGCTGGCGGGGCCGGGACCAGGACACCGACCTCTTCCTCAACCCCAAGACGCTGACCTCCGGGCTGGACGACTACCCTCGCGCCTCGCACCCCTCGCCAGTCGAGCGCCACCTGGACCTGCGCTGCTGGATGGCCCTGGCCGCGGGAGTCATGGCCGAGGTGGCCGAGCGGCTGGGCGAGCCAGCGGCCGAGTACCGGCGCATGCAGCAGGCGCTGAGTGACAACGCCCTGCTGGAGCAGCAGCACTGGGCCGAGCAGCTGGGCATGTTCGCCGACTACGGCAACCACAGCCAGGCGGTGGGGCTGGAGCGCGAGAAGGTGGCTGTGGGGCCGGGGCAGCCCCGCCACCAGCTCCCTGCCCCGCGCCTGGTGCGGGTGGTCCGCAAGCCCCCCAAGCTGCAGTTCGTGGGGGCCCTGGGCTACGTCAGCCTCTTCCCCTTCCTGCTGCAGCTGCTGCGGCCCGACTCGCCCCGCCTGGCCAGCATCCTGGGGGACATGCGCAGCGAGCAGAAGCTCTGGACCCCGTACGGCCTGCGCTCGCTCGCCCGCACCAGCCCCCTCTACATGAAACACAACACGGAGCACGACCCCCCCTACTGGAGGGGGCCCATCTGGATCAACATGAACTACCTGGCTGTGCGGGCGCTGCACCATTACGCCAGCCTGGAGGGGCCCTACCAGCAGCGGGCAGCTGCGCTCTACCAGGAGCTGCGTGCCAACCTCATTGCCAACCTGTACCGCCAGTACGTGGAGAGCGGCTACCTGTGGGAGCAGTACAGCGACAGCACGGGCCAGGGCCGGGGCTGCTACCCCTTCACGGGCTGGTCTGCCCTGGTGGTGCTCATGATGGCCGAGGAGTATTAGGGGCCAGGCTGGGAGAAGGGGGTTCCAGCTACCAGCGAGGGGGCAAAGGGCACCCCCCGACCTCTTATTCTAACCCTGGTGCTTGGGACCCAGCAGCCACCTCAGGGCCAGGGGTGGGGAGCGGTGGCGTTGCTGCATTACGAGGATACCATGCGCTGCCCAGGCCTTTGCCCCGCTCGTCTTTCTCAGGTGTTTTAATATGAATGTTCTAGGCTGGGGGTGTGTGGGGGGGGTCCTCTGTACCTTCCTTCCCCCCCCCCCCCCCCAAGCTGGGGGGGGGGGGCTCTACTTTTTTTTAAAGAATAAAGCTGAGTAGCTCTACCCTTTCCTGGCTGTTGCCTCTTTGGGACTCAGCGGGGTGGGGGGTGGACACAGCCAGCCATGGGGCACTCTGGGGAGGGGGCCTGTGAGCTCCGCAGGGGGCTAGTAGGTAAGGGGCCTGTTGTGTTTAGGGGTACAGCTGGCCACAGCCCTTTCTCCTGGAGGTTGCAAGGAGCAGGGGCCAGAATGGGAGGTGCCTGGGCAGCAGGGAGCCCCCCTCAGAATCCTGGGGCATGTCAGGGGCCTGTAGTGCTGCTCCACTGATGAGCCCCCCAGGCCAAAGGAACTGCTCCCCCCTCCCCAGGCTGGGCCAAGGCCTGTTCTGCACCAAGCTAGGGCAGCAGTGAGGAGCAGGCCGTTTCCCACTGGTAGCTGGACTCTCCTCCCCCACTTAGAGCCCAAGCGGCAGGAGGTGGGTTTGCCTTGCCCCACCCCCACCCCCCCGCGCAGACACGCACAGGCTGTAATTCCACATCTCTTTAATAATGAGAACTACTGTCCCCCAGAGCACAGACCCGCAGGCTGGGAGCAGAGGCCACGGCTCCCCCCAAGGCAGCAGAGCTGAGTGTAGCAGGCAGCCGCCCACCCCCACTCCAAGTGGGGGGTTGCCATGGGGAAGGCTGCTAGCTGCCCCAGGCCAGCCACCCCACACTCCCCAGGAGAAGCACTTTGGGAGGGGGAGGGGGCGCTGGGCAGGAATAATCTGATTCGTGCAATTCCACCGAAACCCAGTCCCAGTGGGAACTCTACGGGGGGAGGGGAAGTGCCCGGGCAGGGCAGCGCTACACATGGTACCCAACAAATGACAGCAGCACGCAGAGTGAGGGACACACATCGTCTACAGAGAGTCAGTTTGGGGGGACAGCCCCCCACGAGGGCACACTCTCCCCAGGGGCTCCATGCCAAGAGTCCACATCCCAGGGAGGGGTCAGTCAGCCACGCGGTGCCGGTGCAAATTGTCCCCGAGCCGGCACACAGGGCAGAAGCAGAGCTGGAGGCAGGGCCCTGGGACAGGAGGGGTTTGGTCGCTGGGCGGGTGGGACCCCACGCTGCAGCTGGGAGCTGCCTGCTGTCCTGCCCGCCAGGGAGGGGAAAGCCCACGCAAGGCGCTGGTGAGCATGGAGCCCCAACGCTGCCAGCCACAATCACTCAGGAGAGGGAAGGGCCCAGAGGCAGCTGCCCTGGCCCCAGCTCCCCCCCCACTGCCCAGCATGTGGGGCAGGAAGAGGCCAGGGGCCGGGGCACTGCCTCTCCAGGTACAGGAAGAGCCTCTCAGCCCCACACAATTCTACACACCCCACACCACAGGGCAGGAGTCCCAGGCAGCCCACCAGGCGGGATGTGCCCCACCCGAACAGGGTAAGGGCATGGGACAGCCTGCAGAGACCTCTGCCCCTCAGCCAGGAGCACAGAGCTGGGGGCTGGCAGGCAGGGAAAGGGAGCTGGGGTCACAGGGCAGGAAGTGGGGAGCTGCCGTCTGGGGCAGCCCCCAGCTCAGGGCTCAGACAGGCAGGACAGGCGAGCCAGGCTCCTCACTGCCCCCGTCGCTCTGGAGCCCACAGAGGCTCTTGCGCTCCGAGAGCTGGGGGGACTCGGGCCCCGCCTTGCTGAGCAGGTGCATCTCCTCCTCACTGTCTTCCCCGGCCTCCTCCTCCTGGCAGCGCCCCACCTCAATGCCCGAATCGCCCGTCAGGCGCCGGTGCCGGAAGTGCTCACTGCTGTCCCCCTGGGCCGCGCCCTCCTCCTCCCCCATGCACTCCTCCTCCTCCTCCTCGATGTCTGAGCAGCGGTGGTAGTCGGCCTCGAAGAAATCCACGTTGGAGGAGAAGAGGGTCTGCTTGGGTGGGGCCTCGCAGGGGGCTGGCTCCTCGGGCAGCTCCCAGCTGGCGCCGGTGCCCGTGCTGCTGCTGCCGCCTTCCTCGCTGGGCGTGCTGGCCTGGCTGCGCTCCGTCTCATCCGTGATCTGCACCGACAGCGACGTGCTGCTAGGGGAGGTGAGGCAGCTCGACTCGCACGAGCAGCTGGTGAAATTCTCCGAGCTGGGAGACAGGGTCAGGGGACTGGAGCCCAGGCGGCTATGCGGCCCGCCCAGCTGGGCTAGGATGGTGCTGTAGGGGGGAGGAGGGGTGCTGGGATGGTGAGCCACCTCCTCATAGGCGGGCAGCTTAAAGGAAGCCAGCATCCCTGGAGAGGAGAGAGAGAGAGAGTCACCTGGGAACCCAAAGGGGGCCAGCCACAACCACAGACCCCAGCCCCTCCCCCCAGGCAACCCCACCTGCTTCCCGCCCTGTGAGCCCAGCTGACCTCCAGGCCTCTGGAGCTGCCCCTCCTGTCAGCCCCTCACTGTGTGCTCCTGGCATTGCCCCCTCTGCCCCAGACACAGCCTGCCCGCCACCCTGCCCTCACTGTGCTTCCCAGGCTGACCGCCCCGTGGGGTCCAGAGCCACGCCACAGATGTTACACCTGAGCTGGTGAGGACGCAGCCTCAGACCAGGGCGCTCCCCCCCCCAGTGGAGGATCTAGTTCCATGCACGACTTTCCAGCAACAGTGGGGTAAGACCTAGGCTGGCTTTCCAGCTCAGGGGTCTGAGAGCCTGCCTGGGTGGGGATGGCCAGCGCCATGCACACATGGCCAGACTGCCCGAGCTGAGCTCACAGAGGCTGTGCGACACTCACTGAGATCCATCATGGAGGTGGGGTAGTTGCAGGCACCGTGGTAGGCGATGAGGTTGATCTCACGCTGCCGCTGCTGCTGCTGCAGACGCAGTTTGGCGCGGCGGTGCCTGTAGGCGCAGCAGCAGCTGAAGAGGATGAGAATAGTCCAAAGGAGCCAGAACCCTACAGACAGGAGAACACTTGAGAACAACCCTCCTCCAGGAGCCCCCAGTACACCCCCACCTGGAAGAGGCTGGGACTGGAGCAGCCAGGAACTCCCCCCAATCAGTGCCCCTGCTGGACCAGGCCAGGGCTGGAGCAGCTGGGAACTCCCCCCACAGCCAGCACCCCAGCCCTGCTCCCTGCCAGGAGAGGCTGAGAGCTCCTCCCATCGCAGTAAGGATCCCGGAGAGGCAGGTGCTGGCCCCAACCCCCGGCAGCCTAGTGCTGCGCCATCGCCTCCCCACTCACACCAGAGCTCGTAGTAGTAGGTGCAGCATCCAGTCTCTCCGCAGCAGTGGCCCGTCTCACACACGTAGGGCTGGTTCTTCACCCCTGGGCAGTATTCCCGAGCCTGCAGGGAGAGGACCTGGCATTACACTCCACAGCCACCCCACCAGTCCCCTCCCACCGCACTGCACTGGCACCGCATATGGGGCACAGCCCTGCCGGGACGTCTGCAGGAGAGCCTGGGAGCTCCAGGACAGAGGCCGGGCGTCCACGGAGTCTCTGGTGGAGGCGCCTCATGCAACTACAGGCAGGGCCAGGCCAAGTCCCCTGAAGCGCACAGAGGGCTCAGGCTGACGCAGGTGAACCCACCCACCCGTCCCTCACCCCCAACACACACACTCCTCTATGGAGCCAGGGCTGCAGGTTAGCACGACCCCGCTTCAGCACGAGCTGCCCCTGAGGGTGAAGTGTCCCCACCTGGCTAAAGGGATCCCACCCACTGCTCTCTACCCAAGCCTGGAGCCGGGCGCTCTCCCGGGGCCCCGCTCTGCACCTTCAGCACCCCTGAAGGGCTGTCCGGGTCTCGACGCCGGGGTCATGGCGGCCTCCCTCCCTCCCCTGCACGGAGCCTGCTCAAGGCCTGGGCCCCGTCCACACAGCCCTGCTCGGGGTTGATCCGAGGTGCGATGTTAAACCGCCGCAGGCCCGGTCTCATGAGCGAGCGGCGGCGGGTTCCGCCCGGCCCGTGGGACGCTCTGGGGGGTTTGCCTGGGGGTTGCCGCGGCAGACACCGGAGCGCCCGGGGCTGGTTCCAAACCCCAGCGCAGCCCGGGGCGTGTGACACGGGGCCGGTCCCGGCTACGCCAGGGCAGGTTTAGCCGCCCGGGGGGCAGCAGCGCCCCCGGCAGGAGGGCGGGCACGGCTCCCCCAGGCCCGTGCTGCGGGACACGAGCCGCCGGCCCCCGGGCGCCGGGCCCGGCCCGCTCCCCCACCCGCACCCGGCCGGGGGGGGGGGGGGCGGGTTACCCCCCCCCCCGCGGACCGACGCGCTCGTGCGGACAGGGGGGGGGTCGGTGCAGGCCGGGCCCAGCCCGCCCCCGGGGCCCCGCCGCGCGGTACCTGCGGCTGCTGCCGGCCCAGCAGCGCGGCCCAGGCCCCCTCGGAGCCGCCGCCGCCCCCGGGCCGCTCCATGGCGCCGCCTACAGCCCCCC
>NW_020695133.1:0-1351 GCF_002925995.2 Terrapene triunguis
TGGGGCAGGGAGGGGCAGGATATGGGGGTTGATGGGCCGTGGGGCTGGGTGTGGGGCAGGGCGGGGCGGGACTCCGTGACTTACCTTGATCACCTCGGGACATGCATAGTGGGGAGAGCTGGGGGGCCAGCAATGGGGGAAGAAGAGAGAGACAGACAGACAGACAGACAGAGGGAGAGACAGAGTGAAAAGGAGGCTCAGTCCCGGGGAGGGGGCGGCTGAGTCACACAGGCCCCGCCCCCTCACCCCACACCTCCCCATGGATGCCCCGCCCCACCCCCAGCCGGGGCGGGGAGGGGGGGCGCCGAGGGAGACAGCGCCTCCGGCAGACCCTCCTCCCTGCCGGCCAGTCCTCCGAGGCCCCCGCGGATCTCAGCCCCCCCGCCCTGCCCCGCCAGCCCCCCACCCCGTGGGGCTCACCCACAGCTGGTCTCCAGCAGGCTGGCCCCGACCTGCAGGGACGCCATCCCGAAGTCCGCGATCCGGATGTTGTTCTTCTCGTCCAGCAGCAGGTTCTCCGGCTTGAGGTCACGGTGGCTGCACCGGGGCAGAGGGAGGGTTAGAGACCCTCGGGGGGCTAAGAACCGGCCCTGCCCCCAGTGCAAATAGGAGTGACTCTGGATTGACCCTAGGGGGCTGAGATCAGAACCGGCCCTGCCCCCAGTGCAAACAGGAGTGACTCCAGATTGACCCTGGGGGGCTGAGATCAGAAACCTATCCCCAGTGCAAACAGGAGTGACCCCGGGGGGCTGAGATCAGAACCGGCCCTGCCCCCAGTGCAAACAGGAGTGATTCCAGAATGACCCTGGGGGGCTGAGATCAGAACCTGCCCTACCCCCAGTGCAAACAGGAGTGACTCCAGATTGACTCTTGGGGAGCTGAGATCATAACCCTATCCCCATTGGAAACAGGAGTGACTCCAGATTGAGCCCAGAGGTTAGAGATCGGAACCAGCCCTTCCCCCAGTGCAAACAGGAGTGACTCCAGATTGACCCTTGGGGAGCTGAGATCATAACCCTATCCCCATTGGAAACAGGAGTGACTCCAGATTGAGCCCAGGGGGCGGAGATCAGAACTTGGCCCTGCCCCCGTTGTAGTCGGGGTGACTCCGGATTGACCCGGAGGGCTGAGAGCAGACCGACCCTGCCCCCAGTGCAAACAGGGGTGACTCCAAATCAATCCGGGGGGAGGAGGGGGGTCAGCTCAGAACCCGGCCCGGCCCCCAAACCCATCACTCGTGGTGAGGGGGAAAAGGAGAGGATAAAAGACATACTATTGCTCCCAGCGAGGGAAACGCTGCCTGAGCGGGAGTGGGGAGAACAGGGCGGGAGGTAGGGGTCACGGGGCCGGG
>NW_020695133.1:1451-4290 GCF_002925995.2 Terrapene triunguis
ACGGGGCCGGGGGTGCTGTGGCCGGTTGCTGGGGGGGGTCACGGGGCTGGGGGGGCTGTGGCCGGTTGCTGGGGGGGTCACGGGGCCAGGGGGGGCTCACCAGATGGAGTAGCTGTGGCAGAAGTCCAGGGCGGAGACGATCTGCCGGAAGAACTTACGAGCCTCTTTGGGGGTCAGGCGCCCCTTCTTCACCAGGTAGTCGAAGAGCTCCCCGCCCGAGACGTGCTCCAGCACCAGGTACCTGGGGGGGCAAGGGGGAGGGGGATCGGGGGCAGAGTCAGGGCCGGGAGGGGGTTGAGGGAGGGAGGAGGGACTCCAGGGGTGGGGGATTAGGGGCAGGGGAAGTGAGATCCGGCCGGGGGAGGGGGGGTTAAGTGGGGAGGAGGGAATGGTGGAGGGGGGGAGGAAAGGTCACGACCTATCAGAGCTCTCCCTTGACACCACTGCCCCCCCCGGCCAGCTGGGTCAGTGACCCCACCGTGCGCTGCAGGGAGCGGGGCGGAGGCCCAGCAGAGGGCGCTCTCCCCCAGCAGGCAGGGCCGGCCCCATTGCCGCTGGGGGGGCATTCACCCCCCTGTGTCACATCAGCCTGTTATGTCACGGCCCAGCACTGACAAAGGCAGCTTGTGTGGGCATGTGTGTGTGGGGGGGGAGCCAGCTGTCACTGCCTGGCATCTAACGCACCCTGCCCCTAACACACACACACACACACACACACGGAGCAGGGCCCGGCCCCCCCAGCAGGGGGCAGCAGGGACACACACACACACACACACACACACACTCTGGAGCCCTGGGACCAACGGGCTCTCGCTCACAGAGCCCTGTCGGAGAATCCGCCCCCGCCCCCCCCCCGCCCTGGACTGAGCCATCAGGGCTGCCTTGTTCTAGACGTAACACCACCCATCTGCCGGGAACACAAACACGCCCATTCCAGAGCCACGCTCTAGAACCTCAAACCAGCAGCCGCCCCAGGTCTAGATCCATGAGCTAGAACATTGCGTTCGGGGGGGGGTCATCACAGAGCAAATCCGCCAGAAAAGGAAACACGCCCACGGCCGTGTGAGGCTCTAGAACAACCGAGCAAACTCAGCTGCATTCTAGAGTCACGATCGGGAACATCAAAGGCCAGCGGGTTCTAGACACACAAGCTAGAGTGTCACCTCCGGGAACGCAGCAGCATCACACCACCCATGCCCTGGCCAAGCAAATACACCCATTCCAAACTGGACATCAAAGCAACAAGCCTGCCCCAGCTCTAGGACCATGATCTAGACCCTCACAGCAACTCTTGGACCATGAATCTAGACTACTCGATTCAGGAAAAGCATCATTGCAGAGTCATCCTCCAGAATACCAAACACTCAGCGCTGCTCTAGAACAGCTAAGCAATGTCCTGCCCTGGTTCTAGATCCATGACCTAGAACCCGCAAGCGAAGGTGCTTATTGCCATCTAGAAAAGCCAACGCACCCACTGCAGAGCGATGCTCCAGAATAGCAAAGCAGGGAGAGAGGCCCTTATTCTAGAGTCAAACTCCAGAGCTTTGCATACAGGACGGCCTCCCTACAGAACCACCAGCCAGACAAGCCAGTGCAGCCAATTCCAGAGGGCCGATCCAGAACACAGAAACACCTTCTAGAACCCTACTCCTGCGCATAAAGGGCACAGCGCCCCGCGACCCTGTTGATCTAGAACATCGACCAATGGGCCCTCCTGTTCTAGAGCGGTGCTCTAGAACATCACCCTCCCCCTGCCCCGCATTCCAGAGCAGTTGTCTTTAGAAGCGACAGCACAGATTCGAAGGCTCCGATTGGCTGGCTCACCATCTCCGTGGCCAATTGGAAACCCTTAGAAGCGACAGCACAGATTGGAGGGCTCCGATTGGGCGGCTGACAATCTCCTCAGCCAATCAAGGATGGCCTGGGGTTAAGACAGATCACAGGACCTCCCCAGCGTAGGAGGCAGCCAGTGTCCCGTCCCCACCCCCCAAAGCTAAGCAGGGTCAGGGTGTGTGTGTGTGTGTGTGTTGGGATGGGAGACCTCAACTGGCTGGCTCAGGGGGGCAGGGAATGGGGCCCGGGGCCTGTCCCCTCTAGGGGGCACCGGCTCCCATCCGGCCCCAGGGCAGGGACTGGCTGGCTCGGGCGGAGCGGGGGCGGGGGTGACACGCAGGGAGCGTCTATAAATACCTACAAATATTTCTTATTCTCGTAGACGTCGTGCAGTTTCAGCACATGTGGGTGCTCGATCAGCTTCAGGATGGCGATTTCCCGCTCCACCTGCAGGGGGCGACAGAGAGAGGGGGGATGGGGAAGGGAATCGGGGTGGGGCAGAGGAACGGGGGGGCCGGGGTGGGGGCGCCCAAGCCCATGTTCCAAACTCAGCCGGGCTCCCCACTACGCCCGGGGCTGGGGCGGATCGAGGGAACCTTGGATTTGGGAAGGGGCGGGGCCTGCAGAGCCGCCCCTCCCTGAGCCCCCGGCACCCCCAGGCCCTCACCTTCATCAGCACCGACTCCGACAGCTTCTCCCGGTTCACGATCTTGATGGCCACCTTCTGCCCCGTGATGCAGTGAACGCCCAGCTTCACCAGCCCTGCGGGTGGGGAGAGGGGTCAGGCCAGCGCCCCCCGCTAGCCCTGCCCCATGGCGCCCCCCCACACCCACTGCAGCTCACCGCCCCCCCCTGCCCCTCCCCACCGGGCCCCCCACACCCGCTGCAGCCCAGCGCCCCCCGCTGGCCCTGCCCCACACACCCGCTGCAGCCCAGCGCCCCCAGCTGGCCCTGCCCCACAGCACCCCACACACCCACTGCAGCCCAGTGCCCCCTGCCGCACAGC
>NW_020695134.1:0-2132 GCF_002925995.2 Terrapene triunguis
GACGTCTACGAGGAGGTGGTGGGCATTGTGGACATCACCACGCTGAGCAGCCGCCAGTACTGCGTGGTGTGCGACCCCGTGGGGCCCGACGGCAAGCCCCAGCTGGGCCAGGAGAAGGTGATCAAGGTATAGCGGCCACGTGTGTACATGACAATCTGGTACTAGTGTAAACTCCGGGGCCACGTTTCCTGTAGGAAATACGGTAGCACTTGTTGTACTGTGTGTATGTTCAGGTATGGCTCTGGTAAGGCTGAATAGCTCCTGGGGCGCATTTATTCCACTAAATGTGGTAGTGCTGTGGGGCATGTGTATTCTACTAAGCACAGCGGCACTTTAGATTGAAGGGTCACTTATATTCTAGTAAATATAGTACAACTGTATCATGAGGAATATTTATGCTAGTGCATATTCTGTTGGGGGGGCGCTTGTGTCAATAACTATGGTAATGATGTGTATCTCGTTGGGCGTATTTACACCATTATATATGGTAACTATATCTTGTAGGGGCATATTTATCCTAGTACATAGGGTAACCAAATATTATTTGTACATGTTTATTCTAACATATACGGTAGTTTTGTTTCTCTGACATAACTACAGTACCCCTATGTATAGCTGTGGGGCACATTTATGCTAGTAATTATGGTAATGATGTGCCTCTATGGGATGTCATAGTTACCCTTCTAATTACCTCTTTCTTGTAGCCTCCTGTATCCTAGTAAGTACGGTAACCGAATGGGGCTCTGAATGGCTGCGTCTACCATAATTAGTAGAAATAAAGCGACAGCTGCGGCTAGACTGCGATGGTTAATCTAGGAGCCAGCTACCGTATATACCAGAATATAGCTGCAGTTATAGATGGTGGGGGCGGGGAGTGTCTGTTGCCAGGTCCTAGGAGCAGCTACAGCTGGGGGCGGGGGGTACCGTATTACCCAGGGTATAGGAGCAGCTGGTTACTGTATTTCCACTTTGGAAGGGGGGTTACCGTAATTCCTAGACTATAGGCAAGAGGTTACTGTATTTTCTAGGCACCTTGCATCTGAAGGAGTGAGGTTCTTACCCACGAAAGCTTATGCTCCCAATACTTCTGTTAGTCTTAAAGGTGCCACAGGACCCTCTGTTGCTTTTTACAGATTCAGACTAACACGGCTACCCCTCCGATACTTGTATTTTCTAGGCTATACGTAGAATAATAGAAGAAGCAGCTCCTCACCTTGGAGCCGGGTGGGTCTAACCGTATTTTTCAGACTATCTGGGCAGGTGTTGCCTTGTTTCTTTGGCAATAAGTGAGAAAAGGAATAAAATAGTCATTGAGGCATGGTCTTGCCGTATTTTCTAGTTTATATGCACAGTAACTGATATTACCATATTACCTAGACTACATGCCCATGCTTGCGCCCCATATTTCTTGGATACTGTGGAAATTCTCATGGAGCCCCCCCACCCCCCGCCCCCATTTATTGCTCCAGGGGGAGAAGTCGTTCTTCCTCCAGCCAGGGGAGTCTCTGAAGGAGGGGATCCAGGACATCTACATCCTCTCGGAGGATGAAGGGCTGCTGCTGCGGGCACTGAGCAAGCTGGAGGACTCGGATGAGGTGTGGGAAGCTCAGGGCTGGGCTGCGGGTCGGGAGTGAGGGGCACCGGCAGAGTGGGAGGGCAGGGCCTGCGGGTCGGGAGTGAGGGGCACCGGCGGGGCTGGGGGGGGAAGGGGGCTGTGGGTCGGGAGTGAGGGTCACCGGCGGGGCTGGGGGGGGCAGGGGGTTGCGGGTCGGGAGTGAGGGACAGCGACAGAGCTGGGGGGGGAAGGGGGCTGCGGGTCGGGAGAGAAGGGCACGGCAGAGCTGGGGGGGCAGGGGGCTGTGGGTCGGGAGTGAGGGACAGCGACAGAGCTGGGGGGGCAGGGGGTTGCGGGTCGGGAGAGAGGGGCACCGGCAGAGCTGGGGGGGGAAGCGGGCTGCGGGTCGGGAGAGAGGGGCACCGGCAGGGCTGGGCTAGCAGGGGGCTGTGGGTCGGGAGTGAGGGGCACCGGCAGACCGGGGGGGCAGGGGGCTGCGGGTCGGGAGTGAGGGGCACCGGCAGAGCTGGGGGGGCAGGGGGCTGCGGGTCGGGAGTAAGGGGCACTGGGATCTCTG
>NW_020695135.1:0-1179 GCF_002925995.2 Terrapene triunguis
CTCCATTGAAATAACCAGTCCACCAGTGCGGAGCCTGTCATTCCGGGAGTTTAGAAGCATCATTTGCATCAGAACACTAAACCGGCCCCCCGCCACAGTCTGCGTCCCCGGTTTAAAATATTCCCGCGAAAACAGCAATACAGACAACGGTGTTCATTAAAAAATCGAAATGATTTTATTTTTTGGGAAGGGGAAGGGGGTGAAGGTTGTATGTAACTGGAGAGGATAGTCAAAATGGACTGGGTAAAGAAACGGGGGCAGGTTCAGCTTTTCTGTCCACAAACTGAAAAGTCACTGGTTGCCCTGCTCACTCAGGAACCTAGCTTTCAAAGCCTCCCGGATGCACAGGGCGTCCCGCTGGGATCTTCTAATGGCCCGGCTGTCTGGCTGGACGTAATCAGCAGCCAGGCTATTTGCCTCTAGCTCCCACCCCGCCATAAAGGTCTCCCCCTTGCTCTCACACAGATTGTGGAGCACACAGCAAGCTGCAATAACGATGGGGATATTGGTTTCACTGAGATCACAGCGAGTGAGTAAGCTTCTCCATCTCCCTTTGAGACGGCCAAAAGCACACTCCACCACCATTCTGCACTTGCTCAGACGGTAGTTGAACAGTTCTTTTTCTGTGTCCAGGGCGCCAGTATAGGGCTTCATGAGCCAGGGCATTAGCGGGTAGGCTGGGTCCCCGAGGATGACTGTAGGCATCTCCACATCCCCAAGAGTTATTTTGTGGTCTGGGAAGTAAATACCTTCCTGCAGCCGTCTAAACAGACCAGAGTTCCTGAACACGCGAGCGTCATGAACCTTGCCCGGCCATCCGACGTAGATGTTTGTAAACCGTCCCCGATGGTCCACCAGTGCTTGCAGCACCATTGAAAAGTAGCCCTTTCTATTGATGTACTGGCTGGCCTGGTGGTCCGGTCCCAGGATAGGGATGTGAGTCCCATCGATAGCCCCACCGCAGTTTGGGAATCCCATCGCGGCGAAGCCATCTATGATGGCCTGCGCGTTTCCCAGGGTCACTGCCTTTGACAGCAGTACCTTGACGATTGCCTTGGCTACTTGCATGACAACAACCCCCACGGTAGATTTGCCCACACCAAAGTGGTTCGCGACTGACCGGTAGCTGTCCGGCGTTGCAAGCTTCCAGAGGGCTATGGCCACTCGCTTCTGGACAGT
>NW_020695136.1:0-12951 GCF_002925995.2 Terrapene triunguis
GGGGGGGCGGCCGGAGGCTTTTTCGCCTGGGGCGGCGAAAAAGCCAGAGCCGGCCCTGCTCGTTATGAGTCATCTCTGCATCGGTGAGCTTGTGAAAGGCAGATGTGAATGTTTTATAATCCTCCCTTCTCCCGAAGCCACTGATTGGCTCAACTCCTCCTCAGATCAACAGAGAAACCCATGAGTGGGATTTCCCTCAAGGACATTTTGAAGTTACACGGCTCCAAACACACATTCATTATACCGACTCTCTCAACTTACAAAAATGCCCAGTTTGTTTGGCCTGGTACTGAAGTATAAAGCTCTCCCCTGGGAGACGACACACACAGAGGGGAGCTAAAGGCAGTTTTACTTTTCATGAAGACAAGATCAGCTCAATTAAAGTCAGATGAAGTGAAAACCAAGGTGTTTACTCTTTATAGTGTGTGCTCCTTTCAGAAGCAGAGACTGTCTCTCTGTGGGGATGTCTGCACTGGAGCCAGAGAGGAATTTCCAGATTGGGTTTTCATACCCACACTAGCTCTGATCGAGCCAGTCTGCTAAAAATAGCCATGTAGCCGCGGCTGCACAGATGGGCTGCCCGCCCCCAGTGTGTCCCTGTTCTTTCGGGTGGGACTGTCCTCAGGGTGGCCAGCCTGTCCTGCGATCTGTGCAGACAGGGCTACACTGCTGCTTTTAGCGCATTAGCATGATCAGAGCCGGCACAGGTCTGAGCTGGAAAATACACCTGCAACTCCTGTGTCTGTGCAGCGCCCGGCCCAACGGGGCCCTTATCTCAGCTGGGGCAGGGACTATCTCTCGCTGTGTGTCTGTGCAGCGCCTGGCACAACGGGGCCCTGATCTCAGCTGGGGCAGGGACTATCTCTCGCTGTGTGTCTGTGCAGCGCCCGGCACAACAGGGCCTGATCTCAGCTGGGGCAGGGACTATCTCTCGCTGTGTGTCTGTGCAGCGCCTGGCACAACGGGGCCCTGATCTCAGCTGGGGCAAGACTGTCTCTCGCTGTGTGTCGTTATGATTGCAGTTGCGAGTAGAAACTACAAGGGGTTATCTTTAGCATCAGATGTTTTTATTTCTAATAGCTGATTCCTCCCACCACTAATGTCTTCTGCCTACATTTTTTTCCAGTGAATGTAGCACATAATACTAAATGTTATTCCTAGTTTAAATGTGTCAGTTTCCAGCCTGACTAACAAACGTGTGTCCTGTTTGTGGCTTTTTTAGCATTCAGGGGTCATCATCAGATCTACTATGTATGTATCGCTCTTGCTTCCTGACTTCTTTTCCTGTTTTGTAGAAGGGTTTGAACTTTGTGGTGCACCATAACTCGCTGCAGCAAAGCTTAAAAACCACACTCTGCATTTCTCACTTTAGCTCTCAGTATTTATTTCCAGGCAACACACTTCATTTAGCCCTGCCACTGTTATTCTGTGCATTACGGCAGCTGAGTTCAGGGCCCCATGGGCCGGGTGTTGCATGTACACCTAGCAGGAGACAGTCCCTGCCCTGAGGAGCTCACAGTCTCAGAGGCTGATCCAAAACCCCTGCGTGAGAGGGGGCAGGTGCTGATTGCAATGGGCGTTGGAGTAGCCCTGACATTGTAAGCTCTCTGGGGCAGGGACCGTCCCTTCCTTTGTGTCAGCAAGACAGACGGGGGGGGGAGGGGAGGAAGGAGGATTATTACCCTGTTGGAGAGATGGGCAACTAAGGCCCACAGATGTAAAGTGACTTGACCAAGGTCACGCAGGGAGGCAGTGGCAGAGTTAGAGACTGAGCCAGTTGTACTGAATCCCAGCCCAGTGCCACCAGCAGGAGACCAGCCTGAGCCAGGTGCTACGGACTCAGGGAATGTTCAAAGCCTCACATAGAAACTTCCTCCATGTCCTGTGTATCCAGAAGGAGACGTAAAATCATCACTGATCACATTTGCAGGTGACACAAAAATTGGGGGTGTGCTAAACGCAGAAAGGGAAGGGTCACTGATTCAGAGCGATCCGGATCGTTTGGTAAACTGGGAGCAAGCAAACAATATGTGTTTTAATACGGCTAAGTGTACACATTAAGAACAAAAGATGCAGGTCATACGTACAGGTTGCGGGGCTCTCTCCTGGGAAGCAGCGACTCTGACAAAGATTTGGGGGTCGTGGAGGATAATCAGCTGAACATGAGCTCCCAGTGGGACGCTGTGGCCAAAAGAGCTGATGCGATCCTGGGATGCATAAACAGGGGGATCTTGAGTAGGAGCAGAGAGGTTATTTTACTACCATATCTGGCCCTGGTGGGACCGTTGCTGGAATCCTGTGTCCAGTTCTGGTGCCCTCAATTCAAGAAGGATGTTGATAAATTGGAGAGGGGTCAGAGAAGAGCCACAAGAATGATTAAAGGACTTGAAAACCCACCTTGTAGTGATAGACTCAAGGAGCTCCATCTATTTAGCTTAACGAAGAGAAGGTGAAGGGGTGACTTGATTAGAGTCCATAAATATCTACATGGGGAACAAATATTTAACAATGGGCTCTTCAATCTACCAGAGAAAGATCTAATACAACCAAATAGCTGGAAGTTAATGGTGGACAAATTCAGGCTGGAAATAAGGTGTAGATTTTTAACGGTGAGAGTAATTAACCATTGGAACAGTTTACCAAGAGTCATGGTGGATTCTCCATCGCTGACAATTGTTAAATCAAGATTGGGTATTTTTCTAACAGATCTGCTCTAGGAATTATTCGGATTAGGTCTCTGGCCTGGGCTATCCAGGGGGTCAGACTAGATGATCACAATGGTTTTTTCTGGCCTTGCAATCTGAATCTCTGGGCTGGGGATTGTGTCCTGGCTCCCTGAGTGGGAGGTACTGAGTTTCCGGCAGGAACTAATGACACTGGGGGGTGATTAATGCAAATCCCGAGGCAGGTAAACACGGCTGGAGAAGTCTCGCAGCTGGGGGAATTTGCAGAGACTGGTTTGATCTGGTGACAGTGGCCTAGCAATCCAAGAGCTGAAAACTGTACAAAGCGGCCAGCCGTCCACAGGGCGGGAGCTCACTTCCCCTCGCTCTGAGAACTGACACAGAACGGTGACCAGAGGGACAGGCCCTGTGAGAGGACCGGGGCTGTTCTGAGCCCTGCCAGGGTGTCAGGACAGCCCAGGGGGCGGCTGAGGCTGGGGGAGGGCCAGGAACAGGGACAGGCTGGGACCGTCTGTCAGAGCTATAAGGCAGTGGCCGGAACAGTCCAGACAAGGTAGCAACACTGAGCAGACAGGAGTCTGCTTCCACCAGGAGCCTATATATACCTGCCTTGGCGTCACATGGTTAGGCCCTTGCTTGTGGATTGGCTGGGTCCTGGTTGATTAGCATGGGCCTGTCATAGGACTCAAAGTAATGACCTCATTAGCTCCTCAGCTCAGGCATGACTCATCACACGGGGTCTCTGTGTGACAGGTGATCTAAGCCGGGCCTGACTATCAGCTGATCATTGTTTTCATAGAAAACAGCCAAAACCTCAAAACAAAACCGTTTTGGGTTGCAGCTTTTCAATGAAAAGTCAAAATGTTCTGCCGACGCTTTCTGTGCAAGTCTTCCACCCCCCCCCCCCAAACCCCACTTTCCCTCAAAACAGCCTTGACCGACCATTTTCCACCCCCCCCCCCCCCCCCCCCAAGCCCTGCCAAATCCCTTAGCAATATGCCCTGTCCCTCTGGTGTGGAGAGATTCCCATTCTAAATGCTTCTCACCCCCTGTCAGCCCCTTTTCTCTTTGGTTTGGACAGGTGGGATCATGCAACCTGGGAGTTTAACTAAAAACCCAAGCGGAGTGAATTGCCGATTCCTTTGTTTTGTGAATATTTGTTCAGCCTGAAAGTGCACTTAGCCCTGGACATTTTGTTCATTACCCAGAAACCATCAGACTCCATTAGTGCCAATATTGACCTTAAACATTTGCCAGGAGCAATCATCAGAGGATACATTAGAAACAGACCTTGCTGTTTGTACTGCATTTGTCAATTATATAAATAATGCAATAAAGGAACAGAACATGCGTTTCCATTCCATCTGCTCATGTTTGTTTTCCACAAACATGAGCTGTTTGCGTGGCAGTGAGCCTTTAAAAGGGCCTTTATGACTAAAACTCCCCTCTAGCACTAGTGAAGAGCGCAAAGCTTGTCACCATCAATAGATCAAAGCAAATGAGCAATTTCCAGCCCAGATCACACTGGAGTCACGCTGCTCCCCAAAACAATGTCTCATTTTTCGAACTCTCATATCCTGAAAACACCCAGTGTGATTTCCCTGGAATGCAGGCTGAAAGTTCCCCTCTGTGCCTGATACAGAGTGGATGTTGATAGATTCACAGAGTTTAAGACCAGAAGAGAACATAAGAACGGTCATACTGGGTCAGACCAAAGGTCCATCTAGCCCAGTGTCCTGTCTTCCAACAGTGGCCAATACCAGATGCTTCAGAGGGAATGACTGGAACAGGTCATCATCAAGTGATCATCAAGTGATCAAGGGACCATTAGATCATTTAGTCTGGTCTCCTGGGTATTAACCTTGTTGTCCCCTTCCAATGAATGTGAAAGTGCCCGGCACCCTCTGGCTTTAGCGAGGCCTATGATTGTCTTTGGATCCAAGACCCCCCCTTATGGAAGACCCTGGCACCTTTCAGCATACCGGTTGCATTGTGGGATTGCAGCTGGAGGACTGCTTCTCCCAGAATGGAGACACGGACATCCACACTCGCACTTGTAGGAGAGAGACAGAGCCCGAAGCACCGGGTATAGATCTGAACCAGAAACTGTGACCCCAAGTTAGGCCATGGATTAAAGCAGATGCTTACAAGTTCATTGTATGATCTTGGCCAAAGTATTGCTAGCGTAGCTAAAATACAGGCCCCCCTCAGAAGGAACAAAGACATGCTGGGGGTATGAGTGAAAACACACTCCACACGATTAGCCCAAGGACACCCCGAGCTAACCCCAGAGAGGAGGAGGTTTTACCCCAGACAAAGGGAGGTCACAAGCATGAAATATGTAAGGGGGTATGAGAATTGTTTGGATCAGCATGTAAATATCACTTTAACTCTTTGTGCGGCCGAGGGGACGGCAGAAATTCCCGCCGCTGACTGAGCTGTTCCTTGCTGCTGGACACTCGTGTGCTAGCGTGTCTGTAACCACAGAGCTAGTGCACTAGAATTAGGTCTGGTGTGGCCGAGCCCCTTTGCCACTGAACCGTGCCGGTGGTCTTGTTCTTAATGAATCACAGCGAGGTCTGTGGAAGTAGCAAGCTGCATTTTAGGCTTGTGTTGATCACCGGGGCTTTCTGAAGACAGAGACACGGAGCCGCTGGAACCGCTCAGAGCAGCCCCTGGCCTGAGTTACCACAGCAACGTCCTTCCAGCCTTCTCTGCACTGCGCAGCAGCACCTGCCAGCCGCGCTCCCCTGGGAGGGAATGAAGATGCTCGGCGGGGGGGGATAACGCTGCTGGGAACACTGGAGGGCAGGAGACAAAATGAGGCGCGGACGCAGGACAGGCTGCGGGAAAAGAGGCGAGTTTTTCTGGTGCAACTTTCTAGCCTGCACCAGGCCGGAGCCTGTTACAGCCCCAGCGACAGAAGCTGCTTCATTAGCTCAATTTGTAGCCATTTATGCTGATGGCTCTGGTGCTGTCCAGTTCACCCCCGGTACGGGCCAAGATAGCAGCTGTCACGGGGAACCACCCAGAGTGTGGGCCCCAGTGCAGGATCGGGGCCATAGCTCCCAGTGCAGGATCGGTAGTGTATAACACAACCCATCCCACAAAGCGCCTGATCTGACCCCCCCTTGGCATGAATGGAAGGATTCCCAGTGACACCGAGTGGGCGGAGGGTCAGGCCCGAAACTGCAACATGAGAAGCCTGGGGAGGGATGCATGGAAATGGCCTTGGTAAGGCCATTACCTGCCCCCTTCCTTTCGCACCGACAGCAGGACGTGCCGTAATGCCCTGCGGTTACACCCCTTAATGCTGGGCAGGGACCTCTGAAAAGTGAGTAGAGAAGTGTTATAAACCCTTTCCCACAGGACAAACACTGGGGCAGCCGATGAAGATCATGGGCATCAGGTGTAATACAGACAAGAGGAAGGACTTTTTCCCGTGCCGCACAACTAACCTGTGGAACTCATCGCCAGGGGATGTTGTGAAAGTGAAAAGCATAACTGGGTTCAAAAAAGAACTAGGTAAGATTATGGAGGACAGGTTCATCAATGAGCCAAGATGGTCAGGGATGCAACCCCATGCTTGGGGTGTCCCTAAACCTCCGACTGCCAGAAGACAGGAGGGGAAGACAGAAGTGGACCTCCCCAAAATTCTGTACCCTCCCCCTCAAGCTCTGGTACTGGTCACTGTCAGAGACAGGAGACTGTCGGTGTGACCCAGTATGGCAGCTCTTACGTTCTCTTCTGGGACCTGCCCCATTGACAGACTAGACTGTGCCTTTAGCAGGCAGCCCACAGTGAGAGGTGCTCTCTGGAGGAGCTCAAGGTGCTGACAGAGGAAGGAAGGTCAAGATGTTAGCACACCAGACTGGGACTCAGGAGATATGGTTCCAATTCCAGGTTCTTTAGCAAGATACTGTCTTGCACGACCTGCTCATAAACAAACTAGGGAAATGCAAGCTAGATGGAGCTACTATAAGGTGGGTACGGAACTGGTTGGAAAACTGTTCCCAGAAAGTAATCAGTGGTTCACAGTCAGCCTGGAAGAGCATAATGAGTGGGGTGCCGCAGGGATCAGTTCTGGGTCCGGTTCTGTTCAATATCTTCATCAATGATTTAGATAATGGAATAGAGAGTACACTTATAAAATGTGTGGGCGATACCAAGCTGGGAGGGGTTCAAGTACTTTGGAGGATAGGATGAAAATTCAAAATGATCTGGACAAACTGGAGAAATGGTCTGAAGTAAATAGGATGAAATTCAATAAGGACAAATGCAAAGTACTCCACTTAGGAAGGAACAATCAGTTGCACACACACAAAGTGGGAAATGACTGCCTAGGAAGGAGTACTGCGGAAAGGGATCTGGGTGTCTGGGATGTTTTAACTGGAGTCTTGTAAGGAAGACACGAGAAGTAATTCTTCCACTCTACTCCGTGCTGAAGTGGCCTCAACTGGAGGATTGTGTCCAGTTCCGGGTGCCACATTTCAGGAAAGATGTGGACAAATTGGAGAAAGTCCAGAGAAGATGATTAAAGGTCTAAAAAACATGACCTATGAGGGAAGACTGAAAACACTGGGTTTGTTTAGTCTGGAGAAAAGGCGGCTGAGAGGGGACATGATAACAGTTTTCAAATACATCAAAAGTTGTTACAAGGAAGAGGGTGAACAAAGTTAGGGGGGGTGATTTGTGGCCCCCCTTAGGAAAGTGTCACATACCCAGTGTTGCCAGTCCCAGAGCATTTAAAAATTAGGAGTCAGGCCTGTAAAATCCTGGTCTCTTTAAATAACAAAGCAGTTTTGGTTTTTTTTATTTCCATTCTGGTTTCTGACCCTTTAGGTCACACTCAGGTCAGGTTTTCAAGTTTTCTCCACAAAGGAGCTAGAAACGTACATATTTAAAAAATCAGAGCCGGGATTATCACCTGATTCCCATGACTCCAGGAGCTGGGGCTTTCAGAAACACAGCTCGTATTGGGAGCAAATTGGCAACCCTGCCTACCCTCCCCCTCTTGAACAGCAGCTCCACCATGTGCTGTGCTCTCATCTCTCCTAGCCCCTCCCCACGCAGCTGTTAGCTGCTGAAGAATGGTCTGGAGGGGATGGAGGGGCACTTCTCTCTGCCCGACATTCCTGCAGGGCTGCGTTAGACGAGGGCACTCTCCAGCCCTGTGTGTGCGAGATGGACAGAACCCAGGGATGGGAGACAATATTTATTCCTAAGTAATTCCTTGAAACAGACGAGATCCCTGTGCAGTTGTCAGTGATTTTGTAAAACATTTTATAAAAATTACACCGAGTGATTTCTACCCCAAGGGGTTATTTTGTCAGATCTTTTCTCAGTCATCGGCTATCTGATTAGGCCGTAGATTCCCCGTGGAGATAAAACATCAGTATGGCTTCCTGATATGACCAACACCTGTGTCCCGCAGTGAGTTTCTGGTTATTTTGAGTTCAGTTTTGAATATGTATCAGTTTTGGTACTTCCTTTTCTGCACCTGTTTGAGTTTGGAGAGTACCCTGAAATCACTGCAAGGCTTAAATGCCATGTTGTGTATGAGTCACTTTACAACTCAGTATTTATTCCAAGAGAACATGCTTCATTAGATTTCTTCTTATTATTATTTATTATGTATTTTATGGTAGCAGCTTGTTGCCCCAAATAAAATCAGGGCCCCGTTGTGCCAGGCGCTGTACAGACACACAGCGAGGGGCCCTGATGGGAGCAGGACACGTGTAATGTCAAAAACTGCCCCTGGACAGAATTTGCTGCTTAGCTTGTACTGAGCCCACGCACACGAACTGAGCATGGTCAGTAACCACGGCTGAAGCCGCTGCCCTCACTCTGCCATTCCTTAGAATTAAAACCTGCTGTTCACAAGGGTTAAAAGGGGGCAAATATTGGGCAGGGGGATGGACAGGGGCTGTGCAGGGGGTAGACACTGACTGGCCGGAGGTGGGGGTCAAACAGCTGGAGGAAGGGGCAGGGGAGGAGCCGAGGGGCAAAATCAGGGATGAGGGTAGGAGCCAGGATTAAGCGCAGGGCTGAGGCGCTGTCAGACCCTGGCAGAGGGCAAAACCCCGGCACAAGGGGGGCAGGGGGGTAACAGTTACCCCAGATGGGAGGAGCCACCCGCTGTGTTTGCTGACTGCCCCAGACCTGGGGGCTGAAGTGGAAGTCACGGAGCTCTGTTAAAGTCACGGAATCCGTGACCTCCGGGACCAAATCCTGCCTCATCCACCATCTTCTCTCCAAAACCCTCCCTGCGTAGCTTGCACTATCCTCCCCCTAAACAGGTCGCTGAGCTTGCAAAGCCGCCGGCTCCCTGGCACTTCTCTGTGTGTCTGTAACACAGAAACTTTCCAGTCTGCGGCCGATCACTGCCAGAATGTCAGGGGATGGTCTCGGCATCACTGGCAATCCCGGATACAGGGGACGGGGGTGGATCATAAAGTCGGCAGAGGGGAAATGAAGACAGATGGGGTCTCTGCCAGCTTTTGAGCACAGCCACTGCTTCAAGCACCTCTGCAACCATCCACAGATCCAAGACCTGGTTGAAGGCAGCATTGACCCCTTCATGCTGAACACCCCCCTGCTCCTCTCTGCCAAGCCTCCCAAGAGACTTTAACAGACTGACGCCTTCAGTGACGTGTCTCAGAGACAGCAAGAAGAAGGATGGGGAAGAAGGGAGCGTGTGGGGGAGAGGAAGTGGGGGTGTTCACAGAGCCCCTGGCATTGGGGGAGAGGGAATGGGGGGCATAGAGAGGCCCAGCCACTGGGAGTGGAGAAAGGAGGACCCCGGAATGGAGCAAGGGGGCGACAAAGAGCCGCTGGCCTGGGGGGCAGTTGGAGCCCCTGGTATTGGGGGAGAGAGGGGCAGTGGGTGGGGGGGATACTGGGAATAGGGCTCCATGGTAAACAAAGAAATAATACAAAACGAAATGACCCAGCAACCTGGTTCCAGTCCTTGTGGCCCATGTGTCTGTTCTTATCCCCAAACTCAGCGAGTGTCCGTCTTCCTTCCGTCCCTCCCACCCCTACCTCCTGTTATAACCATCGCTGGTCAAGTCCTGCTTATATTTAGATTTCACACCAGTCAGGGCCAAAACCACACGTCACTGTGGCTAGCAGAGGGGCTGGTCGCATTTCTACTAACTTCAAAAATAAATATCATAAATATCTTATTTCTGCTGTGGAAACTCCATGGCTCCATAGCACGTATATGTGAAACCTGTTCTTAAAAAATAACCTCATTATTTGTTCCCCTGGCTCCCAGCCCCACTGCTGTGAAACCGGACAGTGGAGTTCCACTCTGAGGCCCCGATTCTGCCAGGCCGGGCGCCCGTGCTGAGCTGTGAGCCCTGCGATGGGACGACAGACAACACACAAAGTGAAGCATACGGGGGAAGCCTTTGCAGGATCAGGGCCATACGTGCGAGCAGACTGAGGCGCAGCATGAGGTAGGGACCCCAGGCCCCAGGACTCATTCGCTGGGCACTCACCAGCCTGCACCCTCAGGGCCGGATTGTGGCACCCTGCCCCAGTGCTGAGTCAGGAGCGGCGCACACAGCCCAGCTCCAGCAGCCTACAGGCAGCGCCGTGCCTCAGAGATGCCCCCAGAGCCCCCCACTGCCCCGCGGGAGGACAGCTAATCACTTACTGCACCCTTAGGTGTAGCCAACCGCCCCTCCATGCACCCAGCCAGCGCTGCTGCACAGCGCATTGGGGGGCTGACTCAAAGCCTGCTGAAGCCAGTGGTCAGTGGGGTGCAGATGAGGCCATAAGGGAGGGAGGTGGGCAGTCGAGGCTCCGCCCACTTCTTATCCCTCCTTGACCACTTACTCATAAGAACACATAAGAGCGTCTGTGCTGGGTCAGACCAATGGTCCGTCTAGCCCAATATCCTGTCTTCTGACAATGGCCAGTGCCAGGTGCCCCAGAGGGAATGAAGAAAACAGGGAATCATCAAGTGATCCATCCCCTCTCGCCCATTCCCAACTTCTGTCAGAGGCTAGGGACACCATTCCTGCCCATCCAGGCTAATAGCCATTGATGGACCTATCTTCCATGAAAAATAAAAAAAATAAAATAAAATAAAATAAATTTATCTAGCTCTTTTTTAAACCCTGTTATAGTCTTGGCTTTCACAACATCCTCTGGCAAGGAGTTCCACAGTTTAACTATGCGTTGTGTGAAAAAAAACTTCCTTTTATTTGTTTTAAACCTGCTGCCTATTAGTTTCATTTGGTGACCCCTGGTTCTTGTGTTAGGAGAAAGAGTAAATAAGACTTCCTCATTTACTTTCTCCACATCAGTCACAATTTTATATATCTCTATCATATCCCCTCTTAGTCGTCTCTTTTCTAAGTTGAAAAGTCCCAGTCTTTTTAATCTCTCCTCATATGGAAGCTGTTCTACACCCCTAATCATTTTTGTTGCTCTTTTCTGAACCTTTTCCAATTCCAATAGATCTTTTTTAAGATGGAGTAACCAGACCTGCATGCAGTATTCAAGATGGGAGCATACAGTGGATTTATATACAGGCATTATGATATTTTCTGTTTTAGGAAAGGTGGAGAAGTGTGAAGCATGAAATCCCTACTCCCCCTCACCCCCATGCCTGGAGCCACAATCTGTGCACCCCTAACATAGCGTGGGACTCCTTACCCACAACTCTTTTGTATGGCCATATTAGGGCTAGTGACTCCCTCACTCTAAGCGAGCCCGGCAGAAAGACCAGCGTGTGCTCATGGAGTTAAAGTCTGCATTGTAACGCAGGTTCCCAAAGGGGCAGAGTTAAAGTTGCCTGGGTGAGCGTAATGTTAGCATTTCCTGACTTCTGGTGCCTCATTCTGCCATCTTAATGTTCAGTCTGGAGAGTTTTTTGTATGCAGTTGCCTAGTTTCTTAATCCTATAATCTATAATGACGTATAATCATCTGCCAAAAGGCCTTGTGTTATTTGTCCAGACAATTTGGCTAGACAACTGCACAAGGGCAAACATAGAACTAGGTTTGCGTGTCCCTGCTCTGAAAGAATTATGGGCCAAATCCCATCTGGTGTAAATTGGCCATGACTGCATTGGAATCAATGAGACCAGATCCCGGCTGGTGTGAATTCACTGTAGTTTCCTTGAGGCTGAAACATCCTGCTTTTTCATGTCATCCTTCTAAGTGTTCAGATGTTGAATAACTAGAGCTGGGTTCTCAAAGGGTGGGCTCAGAGCACAACCCCCATTGGCTTTCAGTGGGAATTGGGCATTTCAATCCCGATGGCACCTTTGACAAACCCAGTCTACAAAACGCTGACGTGGGACATTATCACAGCCGAGTGTCGAATGTGCTCTGTGTCCAGCAGGAGCCCAATGGAAGGAGCGTTCAGTGCGATGAGCAATGTCTGGAGTGAAGGGGTGGGTGGAATGAGCACAGACATGATCCGAGCTGCTGTCTTGTTCAGAGGAAAACTGAACAACACATTTGCGGTGTCTCTGCTCAATTCATTCAGACACTAAGTCAATGGAACATAATCCTCCACTCTGAGAAACATGCCCACGTGGCGCTGCTGAGGCAGACATTGGCTGTAGCAACATGTAAGTTTTTTAAGTTCATTTATCTTTGCAGGGGTATTTCACTGTCCTAAAAATGTTACCGCAAAAGTATCCTGGTTTTTAATATTCAAAACACAGTCTCCTTCATGCTGGGCTGTAGCAGATGGTTTACGAACAGCGATAATTAAGGCCGCCTAGATGTCTCCAGTCTAAAGCCACTTAATTCTAACTTTGAATCTTTCTTCACTGAGCTAAAATCTGCTGACACTGACTGCTCTCTGCTAGTCACGTCTGAGCTCAAAGCTGTTCTGTCTTTTTTAGACAAAGGATGGGGGAAGGAGACAGAGATATGGCTAAAATTACCGGTTGCAATGAAAAGAAATGCATTTATGGAGTGATTCAGTGACATGGCTTTTAAGTAATTGTAAATAATAAAGAGGTAGAAAAAGAACAAATTTGTAGTTAAGAGCTGACTAGAGACAGGAAGAGCTACACAGGAAAAACACTGATGCGGTGCAGAGATGTGATTAGGGTCACCCATTCTAATCTCAAGCGACTGGTCGCTGTAAGGGAAACCAACACCCCATGTCTATAATGAGACACATTTGCGCTCCTACAATTTTCATGCACGAATGTCGGATGCAACAGAAGCGCTAAGACCACCTCGGTGCATCGAGGTGCAGCCAGGCTAGAACAGAGCTGTGCAAACGCCCACCC
>NW_020695136.1:32951-60834 GCF_002925995.2 Terrapene triunguis
CCCCTCTGCCTGATGGGGAAATGGGATTTGAACCTCCCACAAGAATGCCCAGCCATGGGGCTGGAGGGGATCCTGGGGCAGGGCTCTCTCACTCTCGCCTGTCGAAGCTGTTCCACTTTGTATGAATAATCAAACAGGCATCAGAGCAGGGGGACTGGAGCCTGGATCTCCCACCTCCCAGGTCTCCTAACCACCAAGTCACTGACTCTTTTTCACTCCCAGGCTGGAGTGTCAAGGCAGCTGCCATAATCAGGGCCAGTTGGTTTATAAACCAGGAGACGAGAAGTCTGGAGGAAAGGGTTGAGTTGGTGCCGGGCCCGGGGTGGGACATAATTCAGCCAGCCTGAGATTCCTGTTTTTCTGGGGCTTGGATTGAACTGGTTTTGTGCCCTGGAATAGCAGCACTTGATCGTGAGTTAGGTTTGTGAGACCCCACAACTTCACCAAATAACTGTGTCAGGAGCCAAAGTCAGGAAGAGAAGGACAATGGTAGGAAGAGGTAATCTCCTCCAACCCCAACCTTGTTCATTTCCTCTAATGTTCCCATTTATTTTAGTATGTCTCCAGGATTTCCTTTCCTTTGTCAAAATGCTGCCTCTTTGTACAAGGGACTGGCCCAGACTTGCACTGTTAAATCAGCCAGAACCAGCAGGAGAATTGGTTCTTGTAACAGCGAACCCAAACCTCTCCCATGTGAAGTCATAGACACTGCCTTGGTTTCCCTTGTCTTACTAGGCAGCTTAGCTCTGCTGTTCAACCCACCCCCCATTACCCCCTTGCTGGAGGCCAGAGGAAAACAAAACAATAGCGATCTCTGACCCAGTCCCCTCCATGCCTGGCCACAGCCCTGTCTCCTGGTCCTTCTCCCACCTTATCAGGAGTTCAGCCCCTCAGCGCAGGGGTCTGAGCTCACCACATCCAGCTCATGTGCTCCCTCAGCCATGAGCACCTGCCCTGGGTCCATCTGCTGCATCTCAGCTTCTCCCCACTTCACTCCCTCCAACACCCAGGGAACATGCCGACCCCTGTCCCCTCCTCCGGGTACTGCCGGAGCCCTCCTGGATCCAGCCTCCCTCTCAAGCCCTTTCCACCCCCCAGGCACTGAGGGATATGCCCAGAGCTCCTGTCCTCTCCCACATCACCCATAAGCTGCCCTCCACCTACTAAGCAACACGGGACATTCTTATATAAAGCTCCTTTCCCAGCATGCCTTGTGGTGAAGCCTATTGTTCCCATCAGCCCTGGGAACTACAAGTCCCAGGATTCACCTGTCCGGGGCAGAACTGGGCCGGGAACCCCTCTTAAAGGGCCAGCACGCCCTGCAACAGTTCTCCCAAAAGCTGGATGGGGGAGTGGGTGGGAGGTGGTGAGAAAGCCGTCTGGGGGCTGCCAAGCCCCTGGTGCAGCCCTCACGCCCTTGGCAGCCCTGCCACATCTGTCCCCACCCCAGCTAAGATCTTCCACATTCCTCTGGGTGTGGGGCAGCTGTGGGGCCGTGGTGGGGCTGTGTCGGACGGGCCACCTCTCTGTGCCCTCTGCTCGCTCCAGGCCAATGGGGAACTGAGGGAGGCAGGGTCAGACTGGAGGGTGCGACTGGGGGGGACAGAATGAGAAGATGGGGGGGCTATTGGGGTGAGGGGCGGATGAGAACAATGATCCAAGGGGGCCCCAGCCTTTTCCCACCCCTCCCAATAACCCTGCCAAGCTCCCTCCTCTCCCCCCAACCATCCGTCTCCAGGACTCCCTCCAACACCACCCACCCCTTGACTGCCAGCACCACGCCGGTTCCCACTGGCTGTCCCAAAACTTGTCCTGGCTACGCCTGGTTCTCTCCAAGCCCCCCTGGTTTCGGAGGTGCATGGGGGATGGGCTCCTGCCTCCCCCAATGCCTGCTGGTGCAAACTGGTGAGAACTGAGACGTGTCGCACACAGAGCAGCGGAGGACTGGGTAACGATGGCAACAAAGCAACACCCAGGGGTGTGGGTGAGTTGGGGGCTGGGGTGTGAAAACTTGTTCTGGAATAGCCCAGCGACTTTGACGTAGGTGTGATCACACTCAGATACACCCAGGTTTTGACATAGGTGTTAATCAGACCCACAGACCTAAGGTTATTAGAGTGAACAAAAGTCAATTTCTTGTCAGAACTGGTCACATATGAATACATTCGCTGGTGTGTGAAATCCGTTTCTGATGGCTCTGAATTCTTCACGCTTGTGCCTCCGCTCAGCTAGGCGTGGAAATGCTCTTCCTGCCCACGTGTGATGTGACACTGACCCTGTGACTCCACCTCGGTCCATAGATCTTTTTCCTGACAGATTGTGTGAGCTCCATCACCACAACCGCATCCGCCGGCATCTGGGCTGTCTTCTGCTGAGACCAGAATGAGGAACAAAGGCAGCTGGATTAGAGGCTTCTGCAGAGCCAGCCTAGGAGAGCTGGACAAGCGCTGGTGATTGGAGCGGGCTGGGAAATAGTGAGGAGTTTTTGTGTGGAAAATGTTCCAAAACCTGGACATCTTCAGCTGAACTGGGAAAGTTTTTAGCTAAACATTTGGGGGCGTTGATTAAAAATTTGAACTTTTCCCCACCAAAAAAGTCACCGTGTTGCTTAATTGAAAACAGAATTTTCCGTAAGCAAACCCTGTGACACAGAACGACTGACCAGCTGTACTGGGGGTGGGCCTTAGCTGTGTGCCAGCCCCCCCACAGGGCTGCACGGCCCGGCGCAATGCCTCCCTAGCGGGACGGGACTTCCACTGTCAGGTATTGGACACCCAGGCCTGGTTCACACCTGGAATGTAGGGTTGGCATAGCAACACTGGTTGGGGTGTGAAAAAACACCCCCCTGAGCGCTGTAGCTGTGCCGACCTCACCCCCCGGTGTAGCTGCTGCTGTGTCAATGGAAGAGCGCTTCTGTCGATGTAGCTACCGTCGCGCCGGGAGGTGGTGCTACCCAGAGGGGAAAACCCCGTCCCTCACAGCGGGCCGTGCCTACCCCACAAGGTTATGGGGGCATAGCTGTGGCCACCTGGCTATGCTGGGGGATTCACTGCAGTGTAGTCTTCTCCAGACTCAGCGTGGGAGTTCAAATGGAGAACTTCTCTCTGTTCCTCTTCCTCACGTAACCCATGGGGAAATAGCAAAATGCCCCAAGGGGGCTTTGTGAGGACGGGTTCCTTGCTGTCTTTGTAGGGCTCTGAGTGTGGCCTGGCTCTGAACCCTGAGCAGGACATTCCCAGAGGGGCAGGGACACTGACCCGAGAGAGGCCGTGTGGCCAGATGAGGATACGCGAGGAATTCCAACGCCCTGCGTTTCCCTACCAATGAAACCACCCCGCAGTGTTTGCCAGGTGCTGAGTACTAACAAAATTCAGCACCACATCCCCATTGTGCCCCTGCGAATCCACGTCTTCTTAATTTCCATTGACTCACCAGCCACCTGCCCCTCCCCTCTTGTAAGGGTCCCTTGCCCCAGGTGAGGACCTCGTCCTGTGTTGTCCGTGTCATCAGTGCTCCTGGGGCTTCAATCCCAATTGTCTTGTTTCCTACTAGAGCCATCGGCTCTGTCTCCAGGTCTCTTCCTCGCGGCTTTGTGACACAGGCTCACCTGCTCCGATGTGTCGCTTTACACAATGCGGTTGTTCTGGGCTGACGTGCACTTAAGTGTTGTTCTAGGACTTTGTAAAGAGAAGCCGGATGGCTCAGTGGTTCAGGCCCTGGGCTGGCACTCAGGAGACCACGTGGAGTCAGTTCTCAGCTCTGACACAGATTCCGTGTGACATTGGGCAACTCACTTAGCCTAGCAGAGTACAATGGGGCCCTGATCTCAGCTGGGGCAGGGACTGTCTCTTGCTGTGTGTCTGTGCAGTGCCCGGCACAACGGGGCCCTGATCTCAGCTGGGGCAGGGACCGTCTCTCGCTGTGTGTCTGTGCAGCGCCCGGCACAACGGGGCTCTGATCTCAGCTGGGGCAGGGACTGTCTCTCGCTGTGTGTCTGTGCAGCGCCCGGCACAACAGGGCCCTGATCTCAGCTGGGGCAGGGACCGTCTCCCGCTGTGTGTCTGTGCAGCGCCCGGCACAATGGGGCCCTGATCTCAGCTGGGGCAGGGACTGTCTCTCGCTGTGTGTCTGAGCAGCGCCCGGCACAATGGGGCTCTGATCTGAGCTGGGGGCTGCTAAGCATCACTGCAATATCAATAACTACATGAATGGTCCCATTGACTTCGTCACTACTCACATCAGTAAAGTTATTTATGTATGGGTGTTTGCAGGATCAGGGCCTTTGCTCCCACACAGCACATGGTAGGTTTCTCAGTTAGACATTCAGTCCAATAAAGAAGCTTGTATGTAAGTTGTGCAGTGAATGAGCCATCTGTTGATCCCTGAATCATTCACTCTGCACCACAATAGCTTGTAGGAACAGCAGATGATCTACTACAGTAAGACTATTGTGAATTAACAAATAGTTTTTCATAAATATCAAATATCTCACAAAGAGCAAGATCAGACTGGATAAGGTCAGTACAAAGAAACTCCTCCCAATATGGGTTACTAAGAATGGATGGGAGGCTTTCAAGAGAATTCAAAAGGTTTGGTTTCTGCAGAAGGAAAAATGCGTAACAGTAAAACCAGGAAGGAAATAGCAGAAGGTTGTGTGGTGGAAAGACAACGTAAAGGGAACATGAAATCAGCTATAAAAATAACATATAACAAGTGGGGAAGAGGGGAAGTTGACAGAAATGAATATAAATAAGAAATTAGGAATTGTAGAAAATTGATAACATAAGCAAAGAGATACAGGGAGAAGTCTATGGCCAGTGGAGTTAAAGATAACATTGAGTTTTTAAACTATATTAGGAACAAAAAGAATCCTGATAATTGTATTGATCCATTACCAACTGGAAATGGTAAAATTATCAATAATAATATAGAAAAGGCAGAAGTGGTCTACAAATATTTCTGTTCTGTATTTGGGGAAAAAACAGGTGATATAATCTCATCATATGATGATGCTAACACTCTTTCCATTCCACTAGTATCTCTGGGGGATGTTAAACAGAAGCTACTAAAGATAGACATCATTAAATCAGTGGGCCCCGATAACTTGCACCCAAGAGTATTAAAAGAGCTGGCTGAGGAGCTTGCTGGACCATTAATGTTAATTTTCAATAAGTCTTGGACCACTGGGAAAGTTCCAGAAGGCTGGAAGAAACCAAATGTTTTGCCAATTTTTAAAAAGAGTGAATGGAATGACCCAGGTAATTATTGGTCTGTCAGTCTTACGTCGATTCCGGGCAAGATAATTGAGCTGTTGATATGGGACTCAACTGATAAAGAATCAAATGAGGGTAATGTAATGAATGCAAATCAACGTGGGTTTATGAAAAATAGATTCTGTCAAACTAACGTGATATCTTTTTTTCATGAGCTAACAAGTTTGGTTGGAAAAGATAATAGTGTTGAAGTAATATATGTAGACTTCTGTAAAGTGTTTGACTCAGTACTGCACAACATTTTGATTAAAAGACAAGAACAATATAAAATTAACATGGCTGACATAAAATGGATTAAAAACTGGCTAACTGATAGATTTCAAAATGCAATTGTAAATGGGGAATTGTCATCAAGCGAGTGTGTTTCCAATGGGTCCCACAGGGATGGTTTCCTGAACCTATGGCATTTAACATTTTTATCAAAGATCTGGAATAAAATAAAATCATTACTGATAAAGTTTGCAGATGACACAAAAATTGGGGCCGTGGTAAACAATGAAGAGGGCAGGTCACTGATTCAGAGCGATCTGGATTATTGAGTAAACTAGGCGCAAGTATGTGTTTTATTTTGGAGAGATGTCAATGTATTCATCTAGGAACAAAGAACAAAGATGCGCTAAAGATTCATATGTCCCTTCATGCTTCAACTACCGTTCCAGAGGACATCCGTCCATGCTGATGACGGGTGCTGCTCAATAACAATCCAAAGCAGAGCGGACTGATGCACGTTCATTTTCATCATCTGAGTCAGATGCCACCAGCAGAAAGTTGATTTTCTTTTTCTAGTGGTTCGGATTCTGTAGTTTCTGCATCAGAGTGCTGTGCTTTTAAGACTTCTGAAAGCATTCTCCACACCTTGTCCCTCTCAGATTTTGGACAGCACTTCAGATTCTTAAACCTTGTGTCAAGTGCTGTAGCTATCTTTAGAAATCTCATATTGGTACCTTTTGTGCGTTTTGTCAAATCTGCAGTGAAAGTGTTCTTAGAACAAACATGTGCTGGGTCATCATCCGAGACTGCTATAGTATGAAATATATGGCAGAATGTGGGTAAAAGAGAGCAGGAGACGTACAATTCTCCCCCAAGGAGTTCAATCACAACTTTAATTAATGCATTATTTTTTAATGAGCATCATCAGCATGGAAGCATGTCCTCTGGAATGGTGACCGAAGCAAATGTTTATCATATCTGGCACGTAAATACCTTGCAATGCTGGCTACAGAAGTGCCATGCGAACACCTGTTCTCACTTTCAGGTGACGTAAGTAAGAAGTGGGCAGAATTATCTCCCATCAATGGAAACAAACTTGTTTGTCTCAGCAATTGGCTGAACAAGAAGTAGGACCGAGTGGACTTGTAGGCTCTAAAGTTTTAAATGCTTTTGTTTTTGAGTGCAGTTATGTAATCAAAAAAAATCTACATTTGTAAATTACACTTTCACAATAAAGAGATTGCATGACAGTACTTGTCTGAGGTGAATTGAAAAATACTATTTCTTTTGTTTATAATTCTTACTGTGCAAATAATTGTAATAAAAAGAATATAAAGTGAGCACTGTACACTTTGTATTCTGTGTTGTAATTGAAATCAATATATATGAAAATGTAGAAAAATATAATAAATTTCAATTAACAGTGCAATTAAAACCGCAATTAATTATGATTAATTTTTTTAATCGCAGTTAATTTTGTTGAGTTAATCGCGTGAGTTAACTGCGATTAATCAACAGCCCTAATGAAAATGATTTCATTTTTAATTTTCACTGAAATTTCCCCTGGATAAATAAATTCTGACCACTTCTAATGGACGTATCAGTTATTGGACACCTGTTGCCCTGGTTGACGTTATTACTGAGGCCCCGTAGTCCCTTCCCAGCAAAGGCTGCCCTGAGCTTTCTAGCTAAAGTAGGGAGTAAATCTCTCAAACGGTGAAACTGCAAACTCTTTTCAGATGCTCCATATGTGGAAAAGGAAGAGCGGCTTCAAACATCCAGCTCTGGATGTAGCTAACTATCTTTTTTGAGATGAAGGATTGTCTTGTGGTTAAGCCATTGGCTTGGAATTCTGGAAACCTCTGAATTATTCTTGGGTCCTGTATAACCTTGGTCACCTTGCCTCAGTTTCCTGTCTGGTTAACCACCTCTTAACCACTAACCCACACCTTACACCACAATGGAGATGAACCGCAAGAGACAGATATTGCCACAAATAAAAAGATACATGGAGAGATGTTTGCAGGTATAATCTGGTGAAAGGCAGGAAACACAGAACGCTGTTCATTTCTGAAATGATGCAAGTCCTGAACTGTAAACAAAAATCTGACCAAGCACCTGAACATCTATTCTTGTCACAACAGCCATAACCGTCCCAGACAGAGATGTTTACCGATTGCAACACTTTGGCAACTCACTGAACAAGAACAACAACAACCCTTCAACGTCCCATTCCCAGTATCACTGCCTTGAAGTGTCCAAACATCAGGAACCTGGCCCCTGAAAATCATGAAATGTTAAAAAATTATAAATGTTGAGCTCTTTGTATTTGTCTTCTAGTTTGTGAGCCGTATGTTATGTTCAGGTCACGTTTTTAAAGCTTTTCACCTCAACCACAGGAGTGAGAAACTTACTGGGTTTTTTTTCATGAAAGCTGAGATTCTCACCTACTCTCAACTCCTGGAGCTGGCGCTTTAAGAGTCATATCAAATACCAGGAGACTTACTGCTGATAAAATCACGAGAATTGCCACGCGAATTCATTCTCGGAAACATCTCTCATCATTCGAAGGCAACAAGACCTGTACAGCTGTAACTTTAACTGTGCTGGTTGTCTGCAGCTGACTGTAGTTAGATTGTCATGCAAATTGTTTATTAGAAATGGGGATAATTAGTTTTCTCCCCCTGCTCCCCCACTTCCAGCTTGTTGTGTGTCCCTTGTCTTCTGAGACTCAAAACTCTTCAGAGGAGGGACTGTGCCTTAATATGTGTTTGTACAGGGCCTGGCACAAATTTCCTGGTGCCCTGCGCAGCTGCGTACTTTGAGTATGGGTAGGTAGGGCGCTGCAGATATGGTATGTAGAGTATCAGAGGGGTAGCCGTGTTAGTCTGAATCTGTAAAAAGCAACAGAGGGTCCTGTGGGACCTTTAAGACTAACAGAAGTATTGGGAGCATAAGCTTTCCTGGGTAAGAACCTCACTTCTTCAGATGCAAGAATGTATGGTATGTAGAGTATGTCAATTGCTATTTATACTGAGCCATTGCATTCTTTATTTGATCTCCTCTCACACTGAGTTGGCTGAAATGACCCCACCAGTTTCGTGTTGACTGAGTGAGGTGGAATGTAGGAGGACAGTGGAGAGGTAGGGAGTCAGGTATGAATAATGTCTGAGTTCCAAGGGGCAAAGTATGCGATTAACTGGTGGTTTCTGGCTTCATGCACTTGTCTGAGTTCCACTTCAATAACCTTAGAGACACATTTTCTAAAGTGCTCTCCGTTGGTCTCATGGTCTCATTGAAGCCAAGGCGGAGAGCGTTTGAAAATCTCACCGTTGACCTTTAGTTAATAATGTTTTTCATGTGGTCACTGCTAGTTCTGAGAAAATACCCACCCGCAGCTTTTAATGGTTCAAAGTTGAAGGGACACTGTCGATATTAACTCGGCTCCAAGGTGAAGCTTTGGAAAACAAGAAGCTTTTTTCTTACGCCCAACAGCAATTTTCCACAATAGAGCTAGACCTTTAGAAATCAAATGAAAAGATGTTGTGCTTTAAACAGCCGTGTTTGAAATGGAAACAATGCGGAGCTAAGAACCTGACAACAGCATGTAGATACAAAACTAAAAAAACCTGTACAACAACAAAACATTCTACACAAAACATTCTTCTCTTGTCAAAACAATGAGAGAGACAGACACGGAACAGGTGTGAGTCACGTTGCTCAGTGCACAACTGGAAGATGCTCAGATGCCACAGAAGGCGCAGTCAAGCCCCTTTATGTGGCAAAGATAGCCACAGACAATGGAGGCATCTGCCCAAGGACTAGGCTGCATGGCAGGTCACAGCTATGCCATGTGGGCTGAGGTCCCTGGATACAAACACTGGGTCTAGGTTGTGTGTTTTAAGCAAGGGAGCCAGGAGGAGCAGTTGTGAGTGTGATCTGAGAGGGAGCACAGAGACAGGGCTCCTTGGGCACAGTGCTCGCTGCAGGGGGAGACATGGGAATTTCTGATTGAGGAAACTGCCTGCCACTGTTTGTTGCTACTGTGGTCAGGGAAACAGGACTTTAGGAAGAGTTTTTGTCTTCTCCTAATGGAAGCAACTCTCTGGAGCCCTGAATATTGGCTAGTAGCTTGCGACAAAGAATGAACAATGATAACCTGTGACAGAGCCAGGAACTGAACCCAGATCATCTGAGTTTTCAGCTAATGCCTTAGGCTACGTCTTCACTACCCGCCGATCCGGCGGGTAGCAATCGGTTTATCGGGGATCGACTTACCGCGTCTCGTGAGGACGCGGTAAAATCGATCCCTGATCGCTCTGCCGTCGACTCCGGAAATCCACCTCGACAAGAGGCGGTAGCGGAGTCGGCGGCAGCGCGGCAGCAGTCGGCTTTCCCCCGTCCTCACCGCTAGGTAAGCCGACCTAAAATACGCAACTTCAGCTACGGTATTCACGTAGCTGAAGTTGCGTATCTTAGGTCGGAACCCCGCTGTAGTGTAGACCTAGCCTTAATCACAGACCACGCTTTAACCACTAGATGCTAATGAAGATCAATGCTGATGAACCAGAAAAGCCAAGTATGAGCACAAACAATGGGGGAACATGGATATTTGGAATGTGGTCTCAGGAAGGGTCTGAAGCACAGAATTGCTCACCCCTCCAAAGTGACATATGTTTGTGACTGCTGACGGAAACTTACCATAGAAGTGGTGAGGTTCTTTTGTTATCGCTTAACACGCTGCCCATGGACTTCTCAGAAAAAAGAAGTAAACAAAAATATATAGAGAACAAAAACCAGATATACTAATTCCCCATTTGGTGCCCAAATCCATCATCACATCACTATATGCAGCCATAAAGTTCCGCATACTGATTGTCAACAACCAGCTACATTCAGACTGTTGGGCAGAGAAAAAAATATATATTAAATATTGTACCTCTTTAGCTGTATCCCCCACATACACTTTGTCTCTCACTTGTCATCTCTCAGTGAAAGTTTTCCATATCTTCCTAGTGTCTGTACAGTGTCTAACACAGTGGGGTTCCAATCCCCCCAAACACCAGCATCATTATTTGATAATATCTGTAGAAGTAGTGTATGTGTGTTTATGCATGTGCAGGCATGCATGTGTGTGGATGGGTATTTATATTGAATAGTTGTGTGTGTAGAGTGCATAAATTTGACTTCACTGTACAGACTGCAGAAGGGTCAGGTCTATGGTATGTGCGGTGAGCATACAGGAATGTAAAGGTGTTAGCAGTTAGGACTAGTTGAAAATTTTCCACTGAAACTGTTTTCACACAAAAAGGGTCTGTTTTCCATGGAAAATTTAGACTTTTCGTTGAAAAGCTGAACACTCAAAAATGGAAAGTTTTGGCTGAAACTCAAAATATTTTAGTTTGGAAATTCTGCTGCAGTGCATCATGGGAGCTGTAGTTCAGGTGCCTCATGTCCCTATATGGACAAAGCTCACCAGACAGACTTCATCTCTTGTGATGCACTGCAGCCATGGGTCTTCCATGATGCACCGAGGCAATTCCCCAAGAGCAGAGACAGTCATGCATCTTGGGAGATGTAGTTCAGTCAGGAAGCCTGTCCTACAGAGGAGAATGGGAGCATTATTATTTGTATTATCATAGCTCCTAGGAATCCTAGTCATGGACCAGGACCCCATTGTGCTAGGCGCTGTACAAACAGAACAAAAAGACAGTCTTTGCCCCAAAGAGCTTACAATTGTATTACATGATGGTTACAGGAACTTTAAGTATGTGAGAGAAAACACACAGTGAGAGATAATCCCTGCCCCAGCTGAGATCAGGGCCCCATTGTGCTTGGCGCTGCACAGACACGCAGTGAGAGATAGTCCCTGCTCACAGAGCTCACAATCTACATACACAAGACACACATGGTGGGGGGAGAAAGAATAGTGCTGCCTTTGTATTGTACAGATGGGAAACAGAAGCACAGAGCGCTCAAGAATTTGGCCATGTTAGAATAATTCTAGGATTAAATGTAACATGAACAAAGCCTTGTGCCCTTGCCAGTGGTACAATCATATTAGTTAATAGCTCTAGTGTAAACATACCTTAACATATCAAGAACCAAAACCGGATTTCTTGATCCTAGTGCACCACCTTAGCCACACAACTATCCTGAGTTAGAAGAATCAGGCTTTGTCAGCTTTCTCATTGTGTATTGAAATCCAACAGTAAATAAAATGAAATAAAAACCCCACTTCTGTCTGAAATTTTTAAAAATCTGCTACTGTTACATGTAGTGTCTATGCTTCCTGAAAGCCAAAAATTAGAAGCAATTGTTGTATCTACATTTTCAGTTTATATCGTTTCTTTCTTTCATTCATTTCACTCTTTCCACTGTGAATCCTTATCCTTCAAACCTTTAAAAACACACCAGACTTTGCTCACATGGATTCAGTGTGACTGCTCATGTGTTTAACCAGGCATTGTTAAAGTGTTGTGATACTTGGAGGCAACTGGTGCCGGGGGAGGAGGGGGCAGAGATGGATGGGGCAGAGTGGAGGGCACCTGGGGGCACCCAGCTGTAGCAATTAAAATCTGGGGGAGGCCCGGGGGCTCCATGATCCCATCTAGGGGATCACGTGACCCCCACACCCCTCCCCACGAGTCAGCAGGATGGGAAGGTGATGGGGGTAGCATGTGTCACCAAGGGCATGATGGGAAGGGGGCAGGGGCTGCATAGGGGTCACCGGAGACAGGAGGGGAAGAGGTCACAGGGCTGCAGGGTTTGTCATACCAGAGATAATTAGGGTGACCAGATGTCCCGATTTTATAGGGACAGTACTGATATCACTGGTCTACAATTTTTGAGAAGTCGTCTGCTTCAGAGATAAAATGTGCTATTTATTATGTATTTTGATGTGCTGAATTCAAATATGACAATTAAAACAACTGATTGGCTACTGTTTCTAAGATATTTAAGTTTTTACATTTTATGTCTATGTATATTGTGTAGATTAGTAGAGTTTTAATCATAAATTGTAAACCTAGGTCTTTTCATGTGTTTATGGTTGCTTTACATGATAATATTTCACCTGTCCTGTTTATGGAACACTTTAAAAATCAGCAAAAGGGTTATATAAATAAAATTTATTATGAAACAAAAGGCAAAAAACTATTATGTACATAGTTTAGTCCTATTCAGTGTCTACTTGGCGCTTCTTGGCTTGTCTCTTGTATTCATTAAATGGAGCATCTCTTGTCACTCTCCAGCAATAGTCTGCAAGCATTGATGGGCTCCATTTGCCCTGATAGCGTTTCTCCATTGTTGCAATGTCCTGGTGAAATCGCTCGCCGTGCTCGTCGCTCACTGCTCTGCAGTTCGGTGGAAAAAAATCTAGATGAGAGTGCAAAAAATGGATCTTTAGTGACATGTTGCAACCAAGGCTTTTGTATGCCTTGAGGAAGTTTTCCACCAACAACCTGTAGTTGTCTGCCTTGTTGTTTCCGAGAAAATTTAGTGCCACTAACTGGAAGGCTTTCCATGCCGTCTTTTCCTTGCCACACAGTGCATGGTCAAATGCATCATCTCGAAGAAGTTCACGAATCTGAGGACCAACAAAGACACCTTCCTTTATCTTAGCTTCACTTAACCTTGGAAATTTTCCACGGAGGTACTTGAAAGCTGCTTGTGTTTTGTCAATGGCCTTGACAAAGTTCTTCATCAGACCCAGCTTGATGTGTAAGGGTGGTAACAAAATCTTCCTTGATTCAACAAGTGGTGGATGCTGAACACTTTTCCTCCCAGGCTCCAGTGCCCTGTCGGAGTGGCCAATCTTTTTTGATATAGTGGGAATCTCTTGCATGACTATCCCATTCGCAGAGAAAACAGCAGTACTTTGTGTATCCAGTCTGCAGACCAAGCAAGAGAGCAACAACCATCAAATCGCCACAAAGCTGCCACTGATGTTGGTCATAGTTTATGCACCTCAAAAGTTGTTTCATGTTGTCATAGGTTTCCTTCATATGGACTGCATGACCAACTGGAATTGATGGCAAAACATTGCCATTATGCAGTAAAACAGCTTTAAGACTCGTCTTCGATGAATCAATGAACAGTCTCCACTCATCTGGATAGTGAACGATGTTGAGGGCTGCCATCACACCATCGATGTTGTTGCAGGCTACAAGATCACCTTCCATGAAGAAGAATGGGACAAGATCCTTTTGACAGTCACGGAACATGGAAACCCTAACATCACCTGCCAGGAGATTCCACTGCTGTAGGCCTGGTCTACACTAGGCTTTTATGTCGAATTTAGCGCCGTTATATCGAATTAACCCTGCACCCGTCCACACCAGGAAGCCATTTAGTTCGACATAGAGCTCTCTTTAAATCGATTTCTGTAATCCTCCCCAACGAGAGGAGTAGCGCTAAATTCGAAATGGCCATATCGAATTAGGCTAGGTGTGGATGGAAATCGACGCTAATAGCTCCAGGAGCTATCCCACAGTGCACCACTCTGTTGACGCTCTGGACAGCAGTCCGAGCTCGGATGCTCTGACCAGCCACACCCCGGGAAAATTTGAATTCCTTTTCCTGTCTGGGCAGTTTGAAGCGCAGTTTCTGTTTGGACACCGTGGCGAGCTCAGCAGCAGTGGCAGCAGTGGCAACGATGCAGAGCTCTCCAGCAGAGATGGCCGTGCAATCCAATAGAAAGAGGGCCCCAGCATGGACGGATCGGGAAGTCTTGGATCTCATCGCTGTGTGGGGAGATGAGTCCGTGCTTTCCGAGCTGCGCTCCAAAAGACGGAATGCAAAGACCTATGAGAAGATCTCTAAAGCCATGGCAGAGAGAGGCTACAGCCGGGATGCAACGCAGTGCCGCGTGAAAATCAAGGAGCTGAGACAAGGCTACCAGAAGACCAAAGAGGCAAACGGACGCTCCGGATCCCAGCCCCACACATCCCGTTTCTACGAGGCACTGCATTCCATCCTAGGTGCGGCTGCCACCACTACCCCACCCCTGACCGTGGACTCTGAGGATGGGATATTGTCCGCGGCCGGTTCCTCAGCGGACGGGGAAGAGGAGGAAGGAGATGAGGAGGACGAAGCAGTAGACAGCGCTTACAACGCTGATTTGCCCGACAGCCAGGAGCTCTTCATCACCCTGACAGAGATCCCCTACCAACCCTCCCCAGCCGTTACCCCAGACACAGATTCAGGGGAAGGATCAAGCAGTAAGTGTTTTAAATATCCAAACATTTATTTACAACATAACTGGCATATTTAAAATATTAACAGTAGCTAAAGTGCTTTAAAACATGTAAACATTTATTTGCAACAAAACAGGAAGATTGAAAATATTAACAGTGGGTAAAGTGCTTCAAAACATGTAAACAGGAAAGTCAAACAAAAGGGGAATCAGTGCAAAGTGTGTCATGATTAGTCTGTCTTTGGGCGCCTCAATATATAGTCCGAACCATTTTCAAAAAATTGCACAATGTCCGCTTCATGATTATAGTGCCCAAAACCCTGCAGTCATTTGTCCCTCCAAGGGCACCTAAGCCAAGAACTGGTCAATGTAACCAGGGATAGAGGCGACATCCTCCGGGGAGAACTCCTCATACACCTCCTGCAGGTGTTTTTCCAGCCTCATCAGCAGGTTCCTGGGCAGGGAGAGCTTATTAGGCCCCCCGTGGCAGGACACGTTTCCCTGCCACAACGCCAGCAGGTACTCCGGGATCATGGCCTTGCAGAGCAGCGCAGCAAATGGACCCGGTTTCTGCAGGCTGTCACGAAGCATCCGCTCCTTCTGGCTCGCAGAGACCTTCAGGAGGGTGATGTCTGGCATGACTCCCTGCTGTGAATTAGGTAGGGGAAAGTTAGTATTGGGACTGCTTGCCCGTCCCTTTACAGAACTGCAACCGCCGGTTTACAGCCACGCGGTTTACAGCCGCGAGGGGCTGGGACAGGGGCAGAGTTCATGCTTGCAGGATTGCTGCCAGCAGAGACTCGCATTGCTTTCTATGCGAAAGGAGGCCAGTGCCACTCTTAAAGTTTTAAGCAGCCACAAGTCTACGGCTTACCATGTTTGCCATCTAGACAAAGTCCGGTGTCCTGCCCTGCTCCTCAGCTCGCCACAGCAAGACCGCAGGCACGGTAGGTGAGGGCCGAAAATTCGACCTTGTCCTCAGTGCGCGTGTGATAGGTGCTCTGCATGGTCTTGTTCACAGAGAAAGACTATGTTCTCTGTTCACAGATACATTGATCTGTCTCAGGAATTCACTCCCTTTTTCCAATTCCCACAGCCACATCTGCCCAGAGGCTAGCGCACATTAGGAGGAGGAAGAAGAGGACACGGGAAGACATGTTTGCTGAACTAATGGCATGCTCCCGAGCACAGGCAGCCCAGCAGACACAGTGGAGGGAGAACTTGTCCCAAATGCACCGGGCAAACATTGAACGGGAGGAGAGGTGGCGACAGGAGGACAGGCAGGCTACTCAAACGCTGCTTGGACTAATGAGGGAGCAAACGGACACGCTCCGCCGCCTTGTGGATGTTCTGCAGGACCGGAGGCAGGAGGAGAGAGCCCCGCTGCAGTCTCTCTCTAACCGCCCTGCCCCGCCACCAAGTCCCATACCCCCCTCACCCAAAGTCCAAACACGGAGGGGTGGAAGGGGCCGTGAAAAATTTCACTCCACCCCTGCGGACTGCTCTACCACTAGAAGGCTCTCATTCCCCAAAATTTGAAAAGTCCTTTCCTACCCGCCTCACACAAGACCCCGTCCAAGTTTCACCCCCCCGTTCCATGTGCGGTTGTTAATAAAGAATACGTTTCTGTTCATTTCTGTTTCCATCCTCTTCTTTTGGAGGGGAGTCTGTCTGAAGGGGGGGAAGGGGCTTGATCATTGGACAGGACAGTCACCTTTAGCAGGGGGCAGGTGCAGCAGCAGGGCACATATACAGTGCAGTGACTAGTTATCCTGGTCAGTCTGGGAGGTGGTTTTCATGTTCTGTGTGGTGGGGGGGGGTGGTGTTGCTCTGTGACTCGGTGGCGTGGGAGGGCAGTTACAGATCTTATGCAGCGGTCCTTACCCTGGATCACAGAGCCGCGCAGCAGGGGATCTGTAACCCTCCTCCCCCTGCAAGACAGTCACATAGCCGACACATACACGCAGTCCCGGCCAGGAGGGCTGGCAGGCTCCGTTGAAACAACCAGTCCACCACCGCGGAGCCTGTCATTCCTGGAGTTTAGAAGCATCATTTGCATCACAACACTAAACCCGCCCCCCGCCACAGTCTGTGTCCCAGGTTTAAAACATTCCCGCGAAAACAGTAATAAAGACAATGGTGTCCATTAACAAAACAGAACAGATTTTATTTTTTGGGAAGGGGGTGAAGGGGGTATGTGATTGGAGAGGATAGTCGACGGCAACTGGGTAAAGAAACGGGGGCAAGTTCTGCTTCTGTGTCCACAAACTTAAAAGTCACTGGGTACCCTGCTCAGCCTTGAAACTGGCTTTCAAAGCCTCCCGGATGCACAGCGCGTCCCGCTGGGCTCTTCTAATCGCCCGGCTGTCTGGCTGGGCGTAATCAGCAGCCAGGCTATTTGCCTCAACCTCCCACCCCGCCATAAAGGTCTCCCCCTTGCTCTCACACAGATTGTGGAGCATACAGCAAGCTGCAATAACGATGGGGATATTGGTTTCGCTGAGATCACAGCGAGTCAGTAAGCTTCTCCATCTCCCCTTGAGACGGCCAAAAGCACACTCCACCACCATTCTGCACTTGCTCAGCCGGTAGTTGAAGAGTTCTTTTTCAGTGTCCAGGGCGCCAGTATAGGGCTTCATGAGCCAGGGCATTAGCGGGTAGGCTGGGTCCCCGAGGATCACTGTAGGCATCTCCACATCCCCAACAGTTATCTTGTGGTCCGGGAAGTAAATACCTTCCTGCAGCCGTCTAAACAGACCAGAGTTCCTGAACACGCGAGCGTCATGAACCTTGCCCGGCCATCCGACGTAGATGTTTGTAAACCGTCCCCGATGGTCCACCAGTGCTTGCAGCACCACTGAAAAGTAGCCCTTTCGGTTGATGTACTGGCTGGCCTGGTGGCCCGGTCCCAGGATAGGGATGTGAGTCCCATCTATAGCCCCACCGCAGTTTGGGAATCCCATCGCAGCGAAGCCATCTATGATGGCCTGCGCGTTTCCCAGGGTCACTACCTTTGACAGCAGTACCTTGACGATTGCCTTGGCTACTTGCATGACAACAACCCCCACGGTAGATTTGCCCACGCCAAAGTGGTTCGCGACTGACCGGTAGCTGTCCGGCGTTGCAAGCTTCCAGAGGGCTATGGCCACTCGCTTCTGGACAGTCAGGGCTGCTCGCATGCGGGTGTCCTTGCGCTTCAGGGCAGGGGACAGCAAGTCACAAAGTTCAAGGAAAGTCCCCTTCCGCATGCGAAAGTTTCGCAGCCACTGGGATTCATCCCAGACCTGAAGCACTATGCGGTCCCACCAGTCCGTGCTTGTTTCCCGGGCCCAGAATCGCCGTTCAACAAAATCCACATGCCCCATTGCCACCGTGATGTCCTGGGCGCTGGGGCTCGTGGTTTCTGACAGCTCTGTGCTACTCTCCGACTTCAGGCCCTCACGGCGGTGCCGTAGCCTCCTCGCCTGATTTCTCTGCATCTGCCTCTGGGAAAGGTGTATGATAAGCTGCGAGGCGTTGAGAACGGCCACAACTGCAGCGATGGTCGCAGCGGGATCCATGATCGCAGTGCTGTGGCGTCCGCGCTGTCACTGATCTAAAAGTGCGCGAACTGATTTCCCGCCGGCGCTTTCAGGGAGGGAGGGAGGGCGGTAGTGACTGACGGATGACGACAGTTACCCAAAAGCACCCTCGCCACATTTTTTTACCCAGAAGGCATTGGGGGCTCGACCCAGAATTCCAATGGGCAGCGGGGACTGCGGGAACTGTGGGATAGCTGCCCACAGTGCACTGCTTCCAATGTCGACGCTTTCCCTGGTAGTGTGGACTGACAAAGTCGAATTACTGTCCTTAGTGTGGACACACACGTTCGACTTTCTAATATCGATTGCACATATTCGATTTAACTAAAATCGAACTACTCTCGTAGTGTAGACATACCCGTAGTCTGGAGCCCAACAGCTCTGCCTTACTCTTGGGTAGTTCCAAATCCCTGACAAGGTCATTCAGTTCACCTTGTGTTATGAGGTGTGGTTCAGAGGAGGAGGATGGGAGAAAATGTGGGTCCTGTGACATTGATGGTTCAGGACCAGAAGTTTCATCCTCTTCCTCGTCTGACTCAAGTGAGAATGATTCTGGTGCATCAGGAACCAGCAGTCCTTCTCCGTGGGGTACTGGGCATATAGCTGATGGAATGTTTGGATAATGCACAGTCCACTTTTTCTTCTTTGACACACCTTTCCCAACTGGAGGCACCATGCAGAAGTAACAATTGCTGGTATGATCTGTTGGCTCTCTCCAAATCATTGGCACTGCAAAAGGCATAGATTTCCTTTTCCTGTTCAACCACTGGCGAAGATTTGTTGCACAAGTGTTGCAGCATATGTGTGGGGCCCACCTCTTGTCCTGATCTCCAATTTTGCAGCCAAAATAAAGGTGGTAGGCTTTCTTAACCATAGTGGTTATACTGCGTTTTTGTGATGCAAAAGTCACTTCACCACAAACATAGCAGAAGTTATCTGCACTGTTCACACAAGTACAAGGCATCTCTGCTCACTTTGGCTAAACAGAAATGTGTCCCTTTGCAAAATCAAACACTGACAAATAAGAGAGCACGACACTGTATGATTTCTAGAGCTGATATAGGGCAATTTGTTCAGCAGAGTGTTGTAAGCTTCGTTATGATTGCATCATCCATGACTTCTAGGAATAACATGATGCAATTCATATCATGTATGCCGCAATACCAGCTTCAGATTGCATCATTCATTGTTTTGCCTAAAAAGCAAGTACTGTCCAAACCCAGTCATAGATTTATTCATAGATCCAGTCAAAGATGTATTTTAGTCATTTCTGGTTTAAATTGAGATCCCTTCCCTTTATAACTCACTTATCCTCCGCCATTCCCAAGTCAAGGGTCGTATATACTGACCCAATAGCATATCTTGAAAACTAGAGCCAATCAACAATTTTAAGCATCATTTTCATTCTCAGTGACCCAGAATTAGTAAAGTTTGACTACATTTATTTCCGAAGCATTTTGGCTGTAGAGCAGTGTATTTGGGGCTTTTTCCTACATAGGCCCCTATTACCCACCACTTCCTGTCTGATTTTTCACATTTGCTATCTGGTCACCCTAGGGATAATACATCTGCCAGTTCTCTCTTTCCCCAGCTGTGCTGACTCTGCAGGGCAAAGAAGAGAAAAGTGTCAGTGAAAGCAAATTTTGAGCCGTAAATTCCGCTGGTCTCTCCCACAAATGTCCCAGCCCGCACCACCCACAGGGGATATCGCTGAGCCTGCAGGAGTTGTTTTTAAAGTCACTGTTCAGAGTATAATTTCTCTGGAAGTGATTCTGCTGTCTATTGCTGAGGCAGCATCTGCTTGTGCCTCTAGGCGCCTGTTGTGGGCTGGGGGTGCTGCGGGGGAGGGTCAGAGCCTTGAGCATGACACGGCTTTAGCAGCTCCTGGCCCAGGGAGCAAACTGTGGCATTTCCCTCTGTTCCCAGCAGGGGTCGACATGGAGCTACACAGCCCCATGGCAGAGCTGGGAGAGAGACCATTACCCTGAGGTAAAATTACCCTGAGCCTCCACATGGGGCTCGCTCTGTGGGTTGGTGTGGTGGTGCACCCACCTCCTCCCTTCCCACTTTGGGGATTGGTCACTTGTTCCTTGTCCTGCCCCCATCTCTGCAGCAAGACATAAGTGGCCACCTGTGGCTTAAGCGCCCCCACCCCCATGCCCGACCCTGCCAGTTGCAGGGAGCCAGGCAGCAGCCCCTCTGCCCCACGGCACCACTCACTGGGCTCTCTGGTCCTGCACCAGGGGGAGCCCTAGGGGGCGCGTTGTATGTCACAGAGGGAGCAGAGCTCATTGCGACGTGGGTGGGAGACAAGGGCTTCAGGGGTGGGACCAAAAGCCCCCAGACAATTCCTGCCCTTCCCCTCTGAGTAGGGATTTCAACTGTGCAATAGTTCCTTAATGCCTCATGCCCTATGTTCTTCATTTCCATGCTAACCTTTGCTAGCCCTGCATAGCTAATCTATGTTGCAGCTTTAAACTGGCCAGCAACCAAAGACATTCATTATGTAACTGGCATTTGATTTTGTTGCCAACACAAACTCCAAAGGAGCCTGTCAGTCCTCATTGCAATTACCAGTAAACAGAATAACAAACTTTCTGGGTATTATACAAGTCAGAACATACCTTATCAGAAGAGATAAGTCAGAACTCTTATCTTTGGCGATGTGAGCACTGCTAGTTTCCCTTTCCCATCACAATGCAAGAGTCCAGGAAATACTCAGTAAAAGTGAAAGGCAGTGCATTTAAAATGGGGCTTTCTCAACTCCCTGGGACAATTGTCCTGTGGAACTCCCAGCCACATGAGCTCATCATAGCCAAAGGCTTTACAGCCTTCAGACAGGGGACTGGGCATTTATCTGCAGAATGGGAAGATCCCGAGGTATCACAGTCAATACAATGCAAACAGGTTTGGGAGGGATCTAACCATCCTGCTTCAGGGCATGAGCAGAGGTGTGTTGGGGGAGGGATTGTGTCCCTTTGTGGCCCCCTCTCTCCCTCCTTTCCTGTCCAATATCCCGGGTGATCCTTCTCCTGCCCCCATTCATGCAGCAGGACCTTGATGGCTTGTGGGGGCTTAATCCTGCACCCCCACCCCTGGGGCAAGGCAGCAGCCCCACAGCAGCACTTGCTGGGCTCTCTGCTCCCGGAGCTCTGGGGGGCACCCTGGGTACCATCAGCAGGGAGTGGGGTTAACCTGCCCCAGCCCCCACCCTTTTTCCTCACAGGTCACCCCTCCTGGGGAGTTAGTGGCCCCTCCCCACACGGCAAGGTTAGGAATGTGCACTAGGCCGTATTGGGGTCTCTTTCCAATGGGGGTCTCCCTCAGCTCGTCTTGTCCCTTGAGGCTGCCCCTGAGCCTGTGTGCTGAAGGGGGAGACGCTCTATCCTGGCCTCTGGCTAAGTTCAAGGGCTGCAGTGGGGAGGCAGGATGGCCCAGTGGTTAGGGTACCCGTCTAAACCCTTCTGCTAGGAGCTGGAGACCTGGGTTTAATATCTGGCTCTGCTACTGACTCCCTGGGGGTCCTTGAACAAATCACGCAGCCGCTCTGTGTCTCCGGTCCCCATGTGCCACAGGGGGTGGCTGCATTTCCCTACCTGGCAGGGCGCGGTGAGGGTGACGTGTGATTGGGAGGTGGCCCTGGCACCATGCTAGCTAGAGCCCCTGATTCCTTTAGCCTAGGCAGCCTCAGCTCAGCAGGGCTCACTCGGAGCCTTGGGACGCCCAGTGCAAGGGAGGAAAAGGGGCAGGTGTCCCATAGGAGCCGTCCCCACTGTGCCTTGAACCCTTTCCTCAGGGGGCTCTGAAAGCCTGGGTAGGACCCAGCTGTTTGTACAGCACCTAGCACACTGGGGGTCTGGTCCATGACTGGGGTTCCTAGGTGCTACGGGGATACCCAGAAATAATAACACAGTGGGGCTGTAACTGAGCCCGTCAGCCCGGTTCCTGCCTCCCTTGACCGCCTCCCTGCTCTCAGGAGGATGTGATGTTTACAGCCCTGACACAGAAAAGCTCATCTGTCTCCCGAGATTATGTTGTTTTTCTGCTCTAAGCCGTGAACTCTGGATGCACCGGTCTGTTTTTCAAGCAGATTTTACAGTCAGATGTTTATGTTATTTCTACTCTGCAATCAACAGAACTCTGGGTAATTGGCTCAGACGGCCCCGCGTGCGGCTCCCTGCCAGCGGTAGTTCGGCAGTGTTATTGCAGGAGTGGGCGGGGGAGGTTCTGTGGCCTGTGAGATGCAGGGAGTCAGACTAGAGATGCTCCTGAGGGTCCCTTCTGGCCTGACAGCCTGTGAGTGACGAATCCAGGCTGCGCGCCATGGAGTGAGAGCGCTCGGCCTGGCGCTGCTGATGACCTTGCCCAATAGAAGAGGATGTTCCCATTGATTCTGTTTTCCAGGAACTGTGTGTGTGGCCCAGACCGGCCCAGATCCCCCTCATGCGCACACTCACATCCCAGATTCAGATCACACCGGATGAAGCTCTGCTCTGATGGGAATGCAGAGGCCAGTTAATGCTCTGGGGCCTGGGAAAGGGGCAGTGCGGACTGCAGGAGGAAGCACAGAGCAGGGGAAAGAAGAACCAGGTCTCCCAGCATTGGGGGCTGAGGTTACAGTGGGGAAGGAAATGCAGAAACAGGGTCAGGGATTTGGACTAAAGGAATTAGCAGAGGGGGGGGAAGGGGGCAGAACTGTGGGGGTGCAGCTGCAGGTGGCTGTATAGCATGTAGGAATGGGGGAGCAGGGCTGGGAGAGGGGCGGCGGGGGGAGGGGGCTGGGGGGTGGAGCTGCAGGTGGATGCACAGGGTGCAGGAATGGGGGGCAGGGCTGGGGGAGGGGCAGTGTGGGGGCGGGGGGCAGGAGAGCTCTGTGCCCAATGGATCACTCGCTGGCCACAGACTCACAGGGCTGGATCCTGTCAGGTGTTGAGCTCCTCCTGCAGGGCTCTGAGCGCCCCAGGCCAGGCAGGGTGGGGCCTGGGATGGGAGCTGTTGAGGTTGGTCTGTAACAGTCTCACTTGCAGCCATGAAGCCGCCCAGCCTTGGGCCGTGACGAGCTGTGTGGGGTCTCTGCTAGAGTGGCTGGATGGGCCAATGAAAGTTCCTCATTTGGCGCCAGTGGGGGGCGGGCGACACGGGTCATGTGCAGGGCCATGCGTCAGTGTAGCCCACGTGGGACCCTCCCCTTTTTTTCCAGTGGCCCACACTGTCCCCCCCCCCCCCCACACACACACACACAGACTCCGGGGGCGTCCTTTTTCAACTGGCGCTCCAGGCACTCTCAGGGGCAGAGACATGACTGTGGGGGCGGCTGATTTGAGCAGTGCACCTTAAGACAACCCTGCCTTGTTTGTGCTGCGTGGTCTGGTTTTGTTTCTTTTCTTGTGGAGGGCTGAGGAGGTCGAGGTCCCAGGGCTTGGGACAAAGCGCTCTGGAATCTGGGCTAGGAGGCTGCACACTTCATAGCTTGTGTAGGCCGAGCTCACCGCTCCCTTCGTTCCACCCCACTAGCTCCTGGGGGTGGGGAACACCCTCCCATCCCTCTGTGTCAAAGACTTCCTGAAAATGCCCACATCTGCCCCTGCCAGCAGTTGTGTGCGTCCCCCATTGTCTCCATACCAAAGATGATAGGACAATTTCCTGCAGTAGCTTAGGGAGATCTTATTGAATTCAGCATCCGTATCTTTGGAGTCCTGTGGAAGCAATGCAATGTTTATGTCTGAAATGCAAAGGTTTTGTGTTACCCTGGGCCTGGCTGAGCAAAGGACTGTGCTGAACAACCTCCAAGGCAAGGATGAACTTTAGCGACATAGTGTAAAGTGGATTTCCTGGGAAATATCTAGGGGGAGGTGAATTCAAACTTCTCCCTCCCCTCTGCCTCAGCCCTTTGACGCTGTGCCCGGGCAAAAGGGTGATTGTGTGCTCAGCCCCTGTTTGCTGGGCCCTCAGATGAAAGGCTCAACCTGTGTATTGATAGATTCGGGGGGGGCTTGTTCTGAGCTCTCAGCGGTTATGAACTTGTGCCCCCAGGAAAACCCCTTGATGGGGTTTGAAGGACTGAGCCTGGCCAGAGCCCTTGTTGGAGCTGGGGGGTGATCGCTGTTGAGCTGGTCACAGGCCAGGTTCTGTCCTTTGTTTTCTCCATAATGCTTTTACTTGACGAATAAATGGACTTGCTTGGAAAGAGCTGGGTGGTAACGTCACTGTTGGCAATTATGCTGTTTATAGCCGCTGAGGAGAAGGCACAGCTGGCCTGGTGAGACAGTGTGGCTGGTTGGGGAACTCGCAGCGGAGGCAGGAACTGTGCAACCTGGAAAAAATCCCAGTCAGGAGGGCGAGAGACCCAGACCTCCGCCCAAGAGAGGTGGGGAGCCGGGATCCTAGAGTGGGTGCCCTTGGAGGACCACAGAAGGGGAATACAGGTGCAGTTGACCTGAACTGTGATCCCAAAGTTTCCCATTTCCCCCCATGCTAGTGGTTCTGGGTGCCCCCAATTCCCTCCATGCCAGGGGGTCTGAATGGCTCCCCTTTTGTCCCATACCAGCTTCCCCCAGTCTCCACCACAAGGGGTTCTGGCTAGTGGTAATGATCTAATGGTAGTTTCTGGTCTTACCCTGTATGGAGCTATGAAAACAACTTTGAAATGTTTTGCCGTTTTGTTCATTTATTGACGAGTTCTAGGCTTTGGGAGTCAGGGCGGAGTGTAGAATATTGGTAGGACATACAGTATCGTCAGCCCAGGTGCTCAAAAATTATGGGTCAGGCCCCTCAAAAACATGAAACTGTCTGGAAAGGCATAAGATTTCAAAAAAACAAATAAAAGTGGGGTTCTATTTGCGTTCTGGTTTCTGAGCCTTCAGGATCATGTTTTCAAGATTTTCCTCTGGTTCCACCAGGGCTAGAAACATACATTTTCCTTTAAGGCAGAGGTCCCCAAAGTGTGGGGCACGCCCCCCTACCAGGGCGTGACGGGACCTTTGGGGGGGTGCGGTGGGTCCAGGCTAGCCCCCCAGGGGGCAGCGCAGCAAAGAAGCACCACCCAGCCCCTACTCGCCCCGAGATCTGCTCTGGCCCCACCCTCAGCTGTGGCCCCATCCCCCACCATGGCCCCCGCCCCTAGCCTCAGTCCCTGGCCACAGCTTGGTTCCCAGACCTGATCCTTGCCCCATCCCCATCCCTGCGGCCCCCCTTGCCCCTGCCTGCATCTCCCCCCAGCCATACTCTGCTCCTGGCTCTTGGGGGGAGGAGGGGCACAGCCCTCAAAAGTTTGTCTCTCATTATCACATGACTCCAGGAGCTGGGGCCTTAAGGAAAACGTGAGATATGCATTAAAACGTGAGAGTTGGCAATGCTGATTCAAAGCAGCTTTCCTAGCTCCAGCCCATGGCACAGGAGGGTAACAGTGGGGAGTGGTAGAAACTAGAAAAAGCAACTGACAGGAAAGGGTGGAAGAAACCTCTTTACCCAGCTGTGCATTAAACATCGCAGTTCCCGTGAGTAAGGCAGCTTGGCATCTAGGCGGGGAGTCTGGAGCTATTTGTTGGATCACTTTGATAATAGCTGGGGAAATGCTCTGAATGAATGGAGCCCTACAGACAACCTCCTCTACTGATGAGTATCCCATCTGCCTTCTCCTGATTGGGCTGCAAATATGACAGACCCTGAAAGGAATCCCAGAGGGGTTTCCCAGAGGCCTGCTTTTGGGGTGAGATCATTCCGTATCCTGTCCCAGGATGAGAATCACCAGTGATAAGAGACTTCTGTTCTTCTTCTGTTATATAGATTTCATAGATTTTACGGGACCATTAGATCATCTAGTCTCACCTCCTGTATGACCGTGGCCTGAGAATTTCACCAAGTAACCCCTTTAACGAGCCCAATAACTTGTGTTTGGTCGAAACATCTTCCAGAAAGACACCCATTCTAGATCTGAAGCCATCCAGAATCCATCAGTTCCCTTGGTAGTTTTACAGAATCATAGGACTGGAAGGGACCTTGAGAGGTCATCTAGTCCAGTCCCCTGTGCTCATGGCAGGACTAAGTATTATCTAGACCATCCCTTAATTAGTTTGTTCCAGTGTTTAATTACCCTTAAAATGAGAGCCTTATTTCTAATTGGAATTTGTCTGATCTTCATATTGCAGCCAGTGGTTCTTATGTGACATGAGATTAAGGACGCCTTTGGTATCAGTTGTTAGAAAACTACCGACGACCAGATTCAAACTCACAGTATATGAGTACGGGTCAGCTTTAATAGCAACAGATCATCATCTTGGGCCACCTACTTTGAAAAAAAATATTCCAGTGTCCCAAATTTAGGAGATACCTGAGAAACAATAATAATAACTGATGGGAGTTGACACACTAGGAATTGAACCTGGGACCTCAAGAACTAAACGCATGAGCACCTCCAGCTAGAGCTAAAAGGTCAGACTCTTGTGGGTAGGGATTCCAATAGTTTATGTCCTCTATGGCTCAGCAGGAGAGGCACTTGTAACACAAACTTAAGTTAGTTCCCGTTAACCCTGTGTTCTTCACTATAATGGAGAGATGGCAGTCATGGCATAGCTAAGCTTGTAACTAAAGCCGGTCGCAAAAATTTAGATGCAACAGTGTTCCACTGTTTTGTGGGAATGTGCCGAGTTCGATGGCGTTTTCAACAGGAAAATGTTTCATTTCACTAAGGACAAAATGTTTCATTTCAGCTTTGTATGCAGCGTTGTTTGTAGCCATGTTGGTCCCAGGATGTTAGAGAGACAAGGTGGATGAGGCAATAGCTTTTATGGGACCGACTCAACTTCAATAAAAGATTTCCTCATCCACCTCACCTCTCATTTCAGCGCTAGCATTTAAATGTACGTATAATATTAATAGATCAGATTAAACACTTCTACAATATTTTAATATAGTAATGAAATATAAAAGTTAAAACAAAATGATTCAAAAAATAAAGTCAAAAGTGATTTAATGTTTTTAATCAAAATATTTCAATAGTCCTGAATCTATTTCCGCCCCCACAATTTTTAGGGGGCATATGGGAGCATGCCCAGGGGACGGAGCCTTTCTGGAATTCCGCTGCTCTCAGGTGATCTCTGGCTTTGGAAGACTCGAGTTGCGCAAACTTACTCCACGGGTGGATGCAGCCTCCTGAAGCCCTGGATGCAAGGACAAGAAGGGCCAAGGTGGCACCTGCTGCCTGCCTGCCAGTTGAGTCTTGCAGCTTGAGCCAAGTGGAGAGATGGCCCCGGAGCCAAAGTGTTGGGTTACAACTCAGGAGATCCAAGTGCCAGCTCTTCTTCTGCCACAGGTGTCCTGGGTAACCTTGGTCAAATCACTTCATCTCTCCATGCTTCACCTCCCCATCTGTAAAATGGGTGTTATAATCCTTCCTGTGTCTACCTTAAACGGTAACTTCTTCAGGACAGGGACTGTCTCTCCCTGTGTGTCTGTGCAGCGCCCAGCACAACGGGGCCCTGATCTCAGCTGGGGTTGGGCCTGTCTCTCGCTCTGTGTCTGTGCAGCGCCCGGCACAATGTGATCTCCCAGTGCTACTGTAATTATAATTCTCTTCGGGGTGGGCCTTAGACTTCCATTCTAGTTTTTCTGAGTATTTTGTTATT
>NW_020695137.1:0-5057 GCF_002925995.2 Terrapene triunguis
CTTCCTGCATTAAAACTGCTCCCACGCCTCGCTCGGAAGCATCTGTGCTTACTAGGAACGGTTTGTCAAAGTCTGGGGCCCTTAGCACAGGGTCAGACATGAGTGTTGCCTTAAGCTGGTTAAAGGCCTTTTGACACTTATTAGTCCACTGAACTGCATTTGGCTGTTTCTTTCTGGTTAGGTCTGTCAGCGGGGCGGCGATTTGGCTGTAGTGTGGTACAAATCGCCTATAATATCCGGCCAAGCCTAAGAAGGATTGGACCTGTTTTTTTGACTTTGGAACCGGCCACTTTTGGATAGCATCCACTTTGGCCTGTAGGGGATTTATAGTTTCTTGACCCACCTGGTGCCCCAGGTACGTCACTCTGTTTTGGCCTATTTGACACTTTTTAGCCTTAACAGTTAGTCCTGCCTGTCGGATACGCTCGAAGACTTTTCCCAGGTGCTCCAGGTGTTTTGTCCATGAATTAGAAAAAATGGCCACATTATCGAGGTAGGCAACTGCAGATGCTCCCAATCCCGCTAGGAGACCATCTACAAGTCTTTGGAAGGTGGCGGGTGCATTTCGCAACCCGAAAGGGAGTACATTGAATTCGTACACCCCTGCCTGGGTGACGAAGGCTGACCTTTCCTTAGCGGGTTCATCTAGTGGTACTTGCCAGTACCCTTTGGTTAAGTTTAAAGTAGAGATGAATTGGGCATGTCCCAATTTCTCCAATAGCTCATTTGTGCGTGGCATTGGATAGTTGTCAGGACGAGTTACAGCATTTAGCTTACGGTAGTCCACGCAAAAGCGTATTTTCCCATCTGGTTTGGGAACTAGAACCACTGGAGATGCCCATGCACTGGTAGAGGGGCGGATTATACCCATTTGTAGCATGTCCTGGATCTCCCTTTGTATAGCAGCTTGGGCATGAGGTGACTCCCGGTAGGGTGGGGTTCTAATTGGGTGAGCATTACCTGTGTCAATGGAGTGGTATGCCCGTTCGGTCCGTCCTGGAGTGGCTGAGAAAATCGGTGCAAAGCTTGTGCACAGCTCCTTGATCTGCTGTCGCTGCAGACGTCCCAGGGTCGTGGAGAGGTTCACCTCTTCCACGCCACCATTCCTTGTTCCTTCGTAGTAGACACCTGCAGGCCACTCCGCGTTATCTGTTTCCTGGGCTGTAAACTGGCAAACGTTTAATTCTCTGGAATAAAAGGGCTTAAGAGAATTAACATGGTATACCTTAGGCTTTATGTTGGAGGTGGGGGAGGCTATGAGATAGTTAACAGCTCCTAGGCGCTCCTGGACCGTGAATGGTCCTTCCCATGACGCTTTCATTTTATGGGCCTGGAGCGCCTTTAAGACCATGACTTGGTCTCCTACTTTGAAGGACCGTTCTCTGGAATGTTTATCATACCAGGCCTTTTGCTCTTCCTGAGCATCCTTTAGGTTTTCTTTAGCAAGGGCTAAAGAGTGTCGGAGGGTGTTTTGTAGGTTGCTTACAAAGTCTAGAATGTTAGTTCCTGGAGAAGGCGTAAACCCCTCCCATTGCTGCTTCACCAACTGTAATGGCCCCTTAACCTCGCGGCCATACACAAGTTCAAATGGTGAAAACCCTAAACTGGGATGTGGTACAGCCCTGTAGGCAAAAAGCAACTGCTGCAACACTAGGTCCCAATCATTGGAGTGTTCATTTACGAATTTACGTATCATGGCCCCCAAAGTTCCGTTAAACCTCTCCACCAGACCATTGGTTTGATGGTGATGAGGGGTGGCAACCAAGTGATTCACCCCATGAGCTTCCCACAGGTTTTTCATTTTTCCTGCCAGGAAATTAGTTCCCGAATCTGTAAGGATGTCGGAGGGCCACCCTACCCTGGCAAAAATGTCTGCTAATGCCTGGCACACACTTTTAGCCCTGGTGTTGCTTAAGGGTACAGCTTCCGGCCATCGGGTAGCAAAATCCATGAAAGTCAGTACGTACTGCTTTCCTCTGGGTGTCTTCCTTGGGAAAGGACCCAGAATATCCACAGCTACTCGCTGAAATGGGACCTCAATTATGGGTAGTGGCTGGAGAGGGGCTTTAACCTGGTCTTGGGGCTTTCCCACTCGTTGGCACACCTCACAAGACCGGACATAATTAGCAACGTCCTTGCCCATTCCCTCCCAGTGGAAGGACTTCCCCAACCGGTCTTTGGTTCTGTTCACCCCAGAATGGCCACTGGGATGATCATGGGCTAAGCTCAAGAGCTTTACCCGATACTTAGTGGGAACTACCAACTGTTTTTGAGGATGCCAGTCTTCCTGGTGCCCACCAGAAAGAGTCTCCTTGTATAACAGTCCTTGTTCTACAACAAACCGGGATCGGTTAGAAGAGCTGAGAGGCGGTGGGGTGCTCCGCGCCGCCGCCCAAGCTTTCTGAAGGCTGTCATCTGCTTCCTGCTCGGCCTGGAACTGTTCCCTTGATGCTGGAGACATCAGTTCCTCCTTGGACTGTGGACTGGGGCTTGGTTCCTCTGGAAGCGATGCAGGTGCTGGGGCTGTTTCCATTGACTGTGAACCGCTGTCCGCTGGTGCACTATGTGGTATCTCAGGCTCTGGCTGAGCCTCTTGGGTAGGGTTATCTGCTGCTTCCGCCAGTTCAGGCTCGCTGGTGCCCTCTGGCATTGGAGTTGTAGACGGGGTTGCAAGCGCTGGACTCAGTGCTGGCAATGGTTCTGGTGCTGGTTGCGTTGTCAGTTCCGGTTCCGGGACTGGCTTTGGCTGGGTCTCTGGGATTGGATCCACTACGGCTGTTGCAGTCGTTGGCAGGGGATCCGGTTTCACCACCTGTGTTTGGGTCTCCGGTAACACCGACGGGGCTCTGGTGGACGGCTCAGGAACAGGGATGGGGGTGAAAGCTTGCTTAGCCTGGCTGCGGGTGACTATTCCCACCCTCTTGGCTAGCTTCACATGGTTGGCCAAGTCTTCCCCCAGCAGCATGGGGATGGGATAATTGTCATATACTGCAAAAGTCCACATTCCTGCCCAGCCCTTGTACTGGACATGCAACTGGGCTGTAGGCAAGGTTACAGACTGTGACACGAAGGGTTGAATTGTCACTGTAGCCTCCGGGTTGATGAGTTTGGGGTCCACTAGGGATTGGTGGATAGTTGACACTTGTGCCCCAGTATCCCTCCAAGCGATAACCTTCTTACCGCCCACTCTCAAGGTTTCCCTTCGCTCCGAGGGTATGAGAGAGGCATCTGGGTCTGGGGATCTTTGGTGTGACTGGAGTGTAATGAACTGTAATCGGTTGGGGTTCTTGGGGCAGTGAGCCTTTATATGCCCCAGTTCATTACATTTAAAACATCGCCCTGCTAAGGTATCACCGGGGCGATGTTGGTTGGTGGAGACTGGTGGGGTGGGGTGAGAAGGCGTCTGGGGTTTCCCTTGGGATGTGGGTGGGGCCTTGGGTTGTCCCCGGTGGTAAGGTTTTGTTTCGGCTTGCCCCTTCTGATATTCGCTCCAACTGCTACTAGCTTTTTTCTTTTCTGTCACCTCCACCCATTTGGCTCCAATCTCCCCCGCCTCGGTTACAGTTTTGGGCTTCCCATCTAGGATGTACCTTTCTATTTCCTCAGGAACACCCTCTAAAAACTGCTCCATTTGCAATAGGAAGGGAAACTCTTCCGTAGATTTAACATTTGCTCCTGATATCCAGGCATCCCAATTTTTTTGAATGTGGTAGGCATGCCGGGTAAATGACACATCTGGTTTCCACCTTAGGGCTCTGAACCGCCGACGGGCATGCTCAGGTGTTAGCCCCATTCTGATTCTGGCCTTGTTTTTAAAAAGTTCATAACTGTTCATGTGTTCCTTAGGCATTTCAGCCGCCACCTCTGCTAAGGGTCCACTGAGCTGCGGTCTCAGCTCTACCATGTACTGGGTTAGAGGGATGTTGTATCCAAGGCAGGCCCTTTCAAAATTTTCTAAGAAGGCCTCAGTATCATCGCCTGCCTTGTAGGTGGGGAATTTCCTGGGATGGGAAGTGGTACCTGGAGAGGAGTTGTTAGGATGGTCTGCTGCATTCTGCCTAGTCCTTGCTGCTTCCAGTTCCATCTCTCTCTTGTGGGCCTCCTGTTTGGCTTTTTCTTCTCTTTCATGGGCCTCCTGTTTGGCTTTTTCTTCTCTTTCATGCTGCTCTGCCTCGAGTTTTTTAATTTCAAGCAGTCTCTGATGTTTTCTTTCGTTTTCTTCTGCTTCTAGTCTGGCCAGTTCTATTTTGTTAGTTAGTTCTTTGGCAGTCATTTTCCTGTTTTCTTGTGCTGGGTCACACCCTCTGCAGTTGACTGAGACTGGGATGTGTACTTAGCTCTGGCTGCTGCTGAGTTAACAGAGACTTTCTAACAAGCTACTCCCGAGGATGTAAAAAGAAAAAAAAAAAACACTTCAGCCTGTAAATTACCTTTACCAGTTAGTCAAAGTTTGCTCCCTTTGAACCCTTCTCTTAACAAAGGACCTCGTTAAAAAAACTTAACACCTCTGCCTTCAGGCAAGGAGAGATAAGATATGCATCTACCTTCAGCTCTGCTCTCCAAGCAGCTAGAAGGAGAAAAAAAAAATCTCTTACTGGCTTTTGGGTTAAAACGATCTCCACCGCTATGCCACCATGTCAAGGCTGGATCCCCACTTTGAACTTTAGGGTTCAAATGTAGGGGCCTGCATGAAAACTTCTAAGCTTATCTACCAGCTTAGCTTTGGTCCGCTGCCACCATCACAAGAATTCCCTCCCTGGGAAGCCTTGAGAAACCTTTCACCAATTCCCTGGTGAACACAGATCCAAACCCCCTTGGATCTTAAAACAAGGAGAAATTAACCATCCCCCCTCCTTCCTCCACCCTCCTTTCACCAACTCCTGGTGAATACAGATCCAAACCCCCTGGATCTTAAAACAAGGAGAAATCAATCTGGTTCTTAAAAAAGAAGGCTTTTAATTAAAGAAAAAGGTAAAAATCATCTCTGTAAAATCAGTATGGAGAATAACTTTACAGGGTAATCAAACTTAAAGAGCTCAGAGGACCCCCCTCTGTCT
>NW_020695138.1:0-2193 GCF_002925995.2 Terrapene triunguis
GACCAGATTATGAGCTGGGTGAAATTGGCTCAGTTATACTGACTTCATGGAGCTATGATAATTTACCCCAGTTTAAGATCTGCATCTAAAATTGCTACGTGCACAATAAAAACTGTCATACTCAATCAGACGGGTGATTCATTGAATCCATTATTGTGTCTCACACAGTAGAAAGTACTAGCCACTTCCGAATAAAGTACAGCACTGAAATGGCCCTTTATAGAAGAAAGTGGAGGAGTTTCTTCCCAAAACGTCTCAATGAAAGCAGCGCTATGAGTTTATTCACATCTACCAAAGTATTAAATTTCCAATCTTCAGTTAGGAATCATAGGATCTTGGGTGTCGGAAACACATATGTGGCTCTGCAAATCCCACCTATAACTTCTAAAACTTGAATCCACTAATGCCCGCAACTTAACAGCTACACAAATTATGGAAAAGCTCCTCATAATTGCTGAGAATCACAGAGTCAACATACAAGATTCAGGCCTGAACTGGAAACATTACTAATGTGACACTTCAATAGTTATCAAGAGCTTGATTGAAATCAGACTTACCCAGGTCACCGAGGAGAGTAAGTGAAGAGAAGTGGTTAGAGAAGCCCTGAATGGCAGGAGCTTTTATGCAGTTTCTGAAACTGCCTGGAGGATCAGAGACACCATTTGTCCATGAGGTCTTTATTAGTTACAAACCACATTTTGTTGGACTCTTTGTTGTGACTCGTTCAATTGATGTAATTGTTTCCGCAATGTTTATGTTCATTAATCTAATCTTAACCTCACATACAAACTACACCCTGCAGGTTTCTTTCATATGAAAATTTTCATGGGCAGGCTACATTCCTGGTAACATTCTCCTGACTTCATTGGAGTTAAGGTGGAAATAAATATGAAGGAAATTCTGAGCTGGATCTGAGCATCAGTAGCATGTACAAGAGTCCAGTCTGGTCCTTCACATCCATGCTGGTATTGGTTTGGGATATTCTGGCATTAACCACTGCAATTTCAGGGAGCCTGTATTCTGTATGCTTTGCACATCTCGCTATAATGAATCTAATCCAATGCACACTGATATAAATGATAGTTTCTCCTTTGACTTCAGTGAGTCCCGGCCAATGATTCCCGGCCAACGGGAGCTGTGAAGCCGTCGCTTGTGGCAGGAGCAGCACGTGGAGCCCCCCCTGCCGCCCCTCCCCTTAGGAACTGCAGGGTCATGACAGTCGGAGCTGCATAGGGAGCCTGCCAGCCCCACCAACCCTCCCCTCCCGCCCAGTACTAGCAGTGGTCCCAGGCTGTGCGCCACTGCCCAGTCCCTCCCAGCACCAGGGGGGTCCCAAGCCATGCACCACTCCCCTGGTGCCCCCCAGCACCAGCGGTGGTCCTGGGCCAGCCCTCCACAGCACCCGTGGTGCTCCTGGACCACCCGCCCAGAGCACCAGTGGCTCCCCGGCCCAAGTTTTAGTTAGGGGTATATAGTAAAAGTCAGAGACAGGTCACGGGCCATGAATTTTTGCTTACGGCCCGTGACCAGTCCATGACTTTTACTAAAAATACCCGTGACTAAAACGTAGCCTTATTCATGAGGCTCTATGATTTGGCATTCACTCCTGGCAAAGGCAATGCAAGGCCTAAAAACCACTTAAGACTCACTTCAGCATTCAAAAATAGCTCTTACCAGAGACTTAAGTTGACATAGGCTTTTGCACTGGCCTTATGCACTGGGGTGAAGTTCACCTTACAGAATTAGAAATATAGCTCTAGTTATGTCCCTCATGATGTAAGATTAGGGTGATCATCATGGCAGAAGCACCCAGTGCTATTTATGGAAGGGCTGCTCAGTGTTTGTGGTTAGGGTCGGTGGCACAGTGTTTTATAAAGTTTTGGAGTTCCAACCTTGAACCTATATTGCCTCAGCAACCACATCTCCATCCATAAGCAGCTAAGAGAAGTGAGCACTTATGGGACAGTGCGGCGAAGAGAGCCCAAGTCGAGAACAGGAGAGATGAATAAAAGGCATCATTGACCAAACACGAGAGACATCTGTAGAATGAGTTTAGGTTCAGGCAGAATCTCACAACTGGTGGTCATGTTTCCTGATCCTTCTCTTTCAGAAAGTTTTCCAGCATCAATACTTACAGTGTTACATTCACTCCAAACAGAGCTTCCTCTAACCATGGAAAGGGAAGAGCATTTC
>NW_020695139.1:0-9734 GCF_002925995.2 Terrapene triunguis
TGTCGAACTAAATGGCTTCCTGGTGTGGACGGGTGCAGGGTTAATTCGATATAACGGCGCTAAAGTCGACATAAAAGCCTAGTGTAGACCAGGCCTTAGTAATGCAGTTATATTTTTGTACTTATCCTGATATTTTACTAGGTATATAGAAGCTTCCAACTATGTTGTAATTCTCATGTACAGGGGTGTTGTTACTTTACAGGTAGAAATGACATAAGTGTTGCCAACCAACAGCCCAAACCAGATGTACAAAAATATATTTGGAAGGAGACACTCACCCGCTTAACTTCCACCTCAAAAACCAGGGTGGAATCAGGAGGAATACGACTGGCTATTCCTTGGGACCCATAAGCCCATGCTGGAGGAATAATGAGAAGTCGTCTCCCCCCTTTCTTCATCCCCATCATCCCTTCTTCCCAACCCTTTACGTTTCAGAAATACAAAAGAAGAGAAAGTTGATTTGTAAGCAGCAGTCTGACTCAGTGACACAAAAATATCTGCAATCATTCTGGTGAGGCTGTTCTAGGCCAGATTATAAAGGTTCCAGTATGCATATTGAAAAGTTCCTTGTGAAGCCCTGGGGATACAGCATTGCTCCATTTAGAATAAAAAACCCTTAGAGTAGAGGACCCATGATATCCAATTAAGAGTATCAATATTAATTTCTAGGCATCAGAAGACAACACCTAACATACAAACAGTGGAGCAGATTGCACCTTCTGCCATTTTTAATATGGAGATGCAGCCAGCCTCCAGGACCTCTATTTGGGTTCCAGAAGCTTGGATGAAGCCTTGCCTAGTAACTCAAGGCTGGTCTACACTGGGAATTTATACTGGCATAGCTACGTCTTGCAGGGATGTGAAAAACCCACCTCTGAGAGACGTAGCTATGCCAACCCCCTTCCCCCCCCGCCCGAGTGGAAGACAGTGTTAGATTGATGGAAGAATTCTTCCGTCAACCTAGTACTGCCTCTCTGGGAGGTTAATTACCTACACAAACAGGAGAACCCTTCCCATTGGCATAGGTAGTGGCCACACTAAGCACTACAGCGGCACATCTGCAGCTGTATTGCTGGAGTGGTTTGAGTGTAGACATATCCATAGTTTTCATGGGTCAACACTTGGATACTTTAAAGAGTAACCTCTGGTAACTTCTGCTGTATGTTAGTAATCTGACCAAATAAGTGCTATGCTTAGGTTTAGACATAGCATTTAAGGAAACTGATTATGGGTAGAAAAATGTAGAAGTTAATGGAGCAAATTAAAAAGTCCGTTTATAGCAATATCAGCTACTGGATTAACATGCAGATATGCATTTAAACAGACAGATGACAGAATTCATCTTCAATTAGTGCCAGCTTGCCACAGGACCAGTACAAATTACTATTAATGCAGTAATTAAAGTTTAAATTGGGAAAAACTGGTTTTGAAATCTTGAGGCTTGTCTACACAAACACTTAGTTCATGGGCAAGCTGGGGTGTAAATCTACCCCACACTAACCTGCTATACACTATGTGTGGATCTTGCTGCCATGCACTAAAAGTTCTGTAGTCAATAGCAGCAGGGTCCATGCAGATACTTACACTTCGGGCACAGCAGGCTAGTGTGGGTAGATTTATGCCCCAGCTTGCACAAACTAAGTGTCTGCACAGACAAGCCCCTAGCAGACCAAAAAACCCTCTCCCTCTTCCCCGACTATGAAAGAATCTCAGATCTGCACCAGTTTGATGGACCAGAAGGGGTGCCATGATGCTGAGGTTGTCTTCAGAGGAGTTTCATAAAATCCCCGCACAGCTTCAAGTGATCTGTACACATGAATGAACATAACAGAATACATTCTTCTTGAACCGAGTTTCCTCACAAGGAAGCTACTTTTCTGGAAGCCTTGCAGGGTAGAAGTGCTGCCACCAGAAAAGTATCAAGGAACCTCCTGATATAAAGATTTATTTTCAAACAGGCAGCTTCCTTTCTACCGCACAGGAAAGTTCTATGGACTTCGCTCTCTATTACCGAGAGAGAACAAGAGGCTTGGTTATTGGAAGGGAAGGCAATAAGTATAGATGCAAGATGCTGTGCAAAACAAGGAAAGAAGAGATTTAAAAAAAGATGTCAGCAATTTCTTTCAAGCAAGCACAAGTTTTATCATACTATCATAAATACAATAGAAGTTATTATGGTTTGTGTGACTCCAGACAGAACTTTCAGAAGTCCTCCAAGATCTACGAGACTTTAGTACACAGAAGATTAAGGTAAAATGCCAGAAGTTCTACCTTAATGACTTTTCCAGAACCCAGCTTCAGACGCAACAGCTTGTCCTTGTTGACATTTGAATCAAACACCTATGGAATTGAAGGTTAACAGGGTACAATCACTAGGATTTCCTACCATGGGGCTGATGAAGTTTGCAGTTGTAACGCAGTATTCAAACTAGTAAATAATGTGTAAAAAAAAAAAAAAAAAAACAAAAAAACACAATGTCCTTTATTTCATAAATACCTACCACCACTTGTGTCTCTCAGTGTGGTAACTTCAAAAATGAATGCTAATCAAGGGGGAGGGGGAAAAAAACGAAAAATGCAGCATGCCCCAAATTTCTAACAAACTGCACATGGACAGTTTTGTAGGCGTGCAGTAACTGGAGACTCAGGCTTGAAACGCAACTTTAAGTTCTACAGCTTGGGCAAGACTGAATCAAATTAAATGCTACACAGCCAGATTGCCGTAGCAATAGTACAATGGGCCCAGCCACCTGTTGCTAGCTTTGTGACCTCTGGGAGTTTACTAGACACAACTAGATTTTAACTTCTGTAAAGTGTTATACCACTGTATAACCTTAGTACTCTTAGTACCACCAGTTTAAGTGGACAGATGATAGTGTCCTACAGCAAGGAAAGGAAATTAGACCTGGATCTTCTATACCAGGGATCAGCAACCTTTGGCACACGACCCGTCAGGGTAAGCCCCTGGCGGGCCGGGCAGGTTCGGCCAATTGCAGCTCCCACTGGCTGTGGTTCGCCGTGTCAGGCCAATGGGGGCTACGGGAAGAGGCGCGGGCCGAGGGATGTGCTGGCCGCCCTTCCCGCAGCCCCTATTGGCCTGGGATGGTGAACCGCAGCCAATGGGAGATGTGATTGGCCGAACCTGCGGACGCAGCAGGTAAACAAACCAGCCCAGCCCGCAAGGGACTTACCCTGATGGGCTGCGTGCCAAAGGTTGCCGATCTCTGATCTATACAGTAGCAGAGATCATGAGCCACAGGACCATGGGAGTGTCGCATTATGCTGACATCCTAGTGACTTGCTTCCCAAAGAAGAAATGAAGTCACCTTATTGACTATGTATCTGGATGCCTCATTGGAGGAAAAGCATTCTTCTCACATAGCATGAGAAGCTGACTTTGTAGGAATAAGAAGCTCCCAACCTCCCTCAAAGCCTTTCCTAACCACTTCGTTACTAAACAAAGCAGAACTTGTGGTTTAAGAGTAACATCTTCAAACGTTCCTAAGTTTCTAGAGAAGGGAGGCTCTGATGGCAGATATAAAGTTACACCTGATGCCTGGTCAAGACATTTTCAAAGCCAGGATGATTAGTTCTGTTTTCATGGCTCTTCTGTTAAATATCCATGTTTGATATTAAAAATAAGTCACAAGAATTTCCATCATCTCTTCCTGAACACATATGGAACCAGTTACTATCCTCACTGTTCAATACTCAAAGGAATTTATGAAGGGAATTTTCTGTAATTTTTTTACAAATCCTATGTGTAGCTCAGTTCCCCCTATATTTAGCATTGCTGTCCGGGGGGCGGGGGGAAGGAATAAGTTTGCTCTCAGGGCAAACTAAGAGACATGCATGCCTCAGAGTAAGTTGTGATGGAGAGAATACTTTGCCATCCAATGGTGTTGAGATTACAAGTCTCTTCCAATGATTTAATTTGAGAAGGGTTAATATTAACCCATTTCTAGTAGTAAAAGCCCGTTTACCTGTCCAAGCCCATTGTTCTGGAACAGCCAACCGGTATAGGCAACCTCCAGAGAGTCTCCTACTTCCAATTCCTGCCCCTCTCCAACAATGAGATCCTGGTACAGTACTGAGTCCAGTGAAGGGCTGCTGTTGCATTTGGCAATGCATAACTACAAAGGAAGTCCGAACATTAGTACCTTTTGTCTGTGGCCAGCTGCAGCAGCACAATAAATTCCACTTAGACTGAAGACAGGCAATATCGGATTTATTTCTCACTATATCAGTAAGAAGCTGAGTGTTACTGATATACTTTACACACATGAACATTACTGATGCTTCATCTCCTTATGCAGCACTTTGCTTATATATACACAATGAGAAAACCACTTCGCTCACAACAGCGTGTTGATGGGTTTAATTAACATTTTAAAACACTAACTTCTTTGGATGAAAGCGCTAGAGAAGTAGGAGTATCACAATTTGAGACATGCTACCCTGTATTCAAGTGAACCAAACAGAATGCCAACTAATCAAAGCGCAGCACATTCACAAAGCTGCAATATGCATTTCAGTTTTACTTTAGTGGGGAGATGAGACTGAACTGGGCTTTGATTAAGAATGCAGCTTAGCAAATTGTGAGCAACCATGATTTTTGTTTGCTGTTCTGAACATGATACAGCACCAACAGCATAGGTAGAGTTAGTGCAAGAGGGCAGCCTGCTGGCTTAAGAAGATTACCTGTTTACTGAAATCCATGGCTGCCTTTTCTGACTCGAACATGATCGACCAGTTGTGTCTCTGATCATCATAAAATGTACTGTAGTTGTTGGGCTGAACCTATGGAAAAGGAAATCAGTCCCATTTCAAAATTACAAATATGTGTTCAGTTCAAGCACTTGGATTTTAAAAACACACCCTCCTATTTCTAGCTTACGGAACTTTTTCCATAAGCTCGGATTTGTGTAAATCGAGTTTACGTAACTCGGGGAGCGTCTGTACCCTGAAGAAAAATGCGTCAAAACTTGCTAAATATACGATTTACAAAGTTCTTCATATAAGCCACAGTTTCCTAAAATCGATGCCTAAAGTTAGACTAGGAAATCTATATTTGGGCCGTTGAGTATGAGCGGCTTGATCTTCAGAGATGCAAAACATACTTGGTTCCCACAATCAGTGGAAGCCAATAGGTGCTCAGCACTTCTGAAAAAATCAGCCCATCTCAATTTGGGTCCATAACCATGAATTTAAGAGTCTAACTTTAGGCACCCAAGTGTGACAGTTGGGAGTTTTTTTTTTAAAAAATGAATCTTATGTGTATTTCTGTTTCCCTCCATACTTTACATTGCTACCCAGTAGGAGGAAAAGGATTAAGTTTGCTCTGAGGACAGACTAAGACACAGGTATGTGTGTGCACACAGTCTAGCTGGCAGAATGGATTGAATGGGTAATTAAAAGAAGCGGTTGAAACTGACCCAAACCAACAAAGTGGACCCAGGATGACAAAGAGATACTCCCCTCCCCCCGGAAGACACCCTCCCCCCCACAGCAACTGAACAATCAACACTTAACAACAGGAAACCCCAGCAGGCAGGACATGTGAACTGAACTGGAGAACAAAGGGGAAGAGGTGTCAGGTGGTTGGAATAAGGCAGTGGTTCCCAAACTTCAACAACCTGTGAACCCCTTTCACTAAAATGTCGAGTCTCAGGAACCCCCTCCTAAAAATGTATATTTCCAGGGATTTTCTTCTTTATCTGAGTATAAATGATAAAAGCAGCGATCTGGGAAATATAAAATTTGTTTTTATGACATGCATATTACACACTATTTATTATTTATTATTATTTATCATTACAGTATTTTTATTACATTACGAAAATGGCAACACTCTTCCAAGAGCTCACTTTTGTAGCTTGTATCACTTTGAATAAGCCTGTTATAAGACAAGGCTCCTATGTTTCATCAAGGAGTATCAGATGTGAAACATCATGAAGGTATTTAAGAAGCCAACTCAAAGAGTTCCTCCTACACAAGCATTCAGGTCTTGAGCAGTCCAGGCAAACAATGCACGTTACAAAAAAGCTTAAACTTGTTCTTCATAATAATTAAAAAAAAAAAAACAATACTAGCTGCCTATTTAATTTTAAAAACAGCAAAAAATATCCACCTCCCTTTCCATTTCTTATAAGGAGTCTTGAAGTTTAAATCTCCTCAGTGTGATAGATATGCTTGCTTTGATCTGCTTAGCTCATGGAAATCCAGTGGCTCCGGGCTGCTGGCCCTGTGCTGCCTGGGGTCCCTAAGGAAAGCTCTGTCCGCCATTAGGGAATTTTTTTCCGAGAACCCCCTGTAACATTTCGCGAACCCCAGTTTGGGAACCACTGGAATAAGGGCTACCTTTTGGAGGGACATAGCAGCTCTGACCTGGGCAAAAAATGGGTACAGAGAGCCAGAGCAAGGGATAGAGTCCATTACAGCTTGGCTGATGGCACTGACTTGGCCAGGATGGACTATGATGTAACTTCTGCCTCTTGCAGCTAATCTAAGAATTTTCAGATTTTGTGTATGCCAGGCAACTAAAATAGTGACCTTGTTTTGAAAAGGTTGCCTGTGTCACTGTACATCTTCACTGAGAGCATCCCAAAGGGGTACACTACAAGCCTCCTGCAGGGGTCGGACTTGGCTGCTGGGAGCTATGAAGAGAGAGACAAGGATCTCTGCTGCTGTAGGCCCAGTCTTGGAGGAACTGTCTGGTCCTTGGGGCCTGATACATTGAAGGAGTCACTCCCAAGAGACTGGTTACAGGCTGGGGCATAGACCAGAGCCCGTGTATCTGTGATACCAGGTTTGAAAGTTTTGGCAATAGTTGTTAAGTCAATATTAAAACAGGACAGAATCTAGTTTAGAATTTCTTACTGAGCTCCCATGCCGTCAGCACTGGCAAAACATTTTAGTAAGATCACTGCTTTGGCTCCATGTTTGTTTATAAACACCTGATATAAATCACTTTCAGTCCATGGGTAGTAACACAAACTTGCTGAAAATGAATTATGGAGCTAAAGGGCAAGAGGAATTATTCTTAAATCAAATAAAGGGATGGAGGTGGCTTGACATCTTTCCTGCTACTTGTTACTGATAGCTATTTTTAACCTACTCAGGACTCCGGTTCTCTCTGAAATTGGAGGAAAAGTTAAATGGAAACTTTCAGAAAGGCTTGCAAAAACCTAGCAAATTCTTACTGAAAGAGAAACATGCTGTCAGATTTCACACAGAGCTCAGGCATTTTCTTGCCCTCTCTTCATCAGACACGGCATTTTTTCCCCATTCCCCTAATCATTTAAGAAAAGTCTAGGACAGGGGTCGGCAACCTTTCAGAAGTGGTGTGCCGAGTCTTCATTTTTTCACTCCAATTTAAGGTTTCGCGTGCCAGTAATACATTTTAACGTTTTTAGAAGGCCTCTTTCTATGTCTATAATATATAACTAAACTATTGTTGTATGTAAAGTAAATAAGGTTTTTAAAATGTTTAAGAAGCTTAATTTAAAATTAAATAAAAATGCAGAGCCCCCCAGACCAGTGGCCAGGACCCGGGCAGTGTGAGCGCCACTGAAAATCAGCTCGCGTGCCGCCTTCGGCACGAGTGCCATAGGTTGCCTACCCCTGGTCTAGGACATATGTGAATTTGGGTTTCTCTGATCCCATTGCAAGTGTACAAGAAAAGCAAAGCAATGTAATTTGCTCTGTAAAATGAGGATTATCTCCACTGTACAGTGCTGTGAGATCTACTGTTGAAAAAATTTCTTGTGCAATTTATGATAGGAGGAGAAAGAATAGTTGTGCACCATGAATTCAGAATGTTGTATTTTACAAAACATGAATGAGGGCTTGTCTACAATCGCTCTCCCGTTGATTCCTGTACTCTACCTGATTGAGATGCTCTCCCATCGATGTCGCATAGTGTGGACCCCGCGGTAAGCAGATCTAAGCTATGTCGATTTGAGTTACACTATTCACATAACTCAAATTGCGTAGCTTAGATCGACTTTTCCCTTTAGTCGAGACAGGGCCTGAGTCACATGCCTTGTCTCAAAGACTTTACAATCTATAGCCAAGAGGACAAAATTTCAGGAGAGGGAAGGTGACAATTCCTAGTTGCTGTACAGAGTACAGTGTACCAGAAGCTTAAGGGCAGGTCTACACTTAAAACATTGCAGCGGCACTGCTCTAGTGATTCAGTGAAGATGCTACTATGTCAGTGAGAGAGCTTCTTCTGTTGGCATAGTTAATCCACCTCCCCGAGAGGTGGTAGCTAGGTGGATGGGAGAAGCCTGCCTGTTGACATAGTGATGCCTACACTGGGTTTTTTTCACACCCCTGAGCTACATAGTTATACCAATGTAAATTTGTAGTGTAGACCAGGTCTAAGTGAAGACAAACACATATGACTACCGAAAAAAAGATTTTCTAATGCAGAGTCTTACCGTGAGCACAAACCCTGGATGGATCCTGGCAACTGTGACCTGCTGCTGCTGATTGATATAAAGGAGAATCTTGTACTTGATTCCACAGGAGGGAGGGAGGGGGAAACAAAAAAACAAACAAAATTAACCCCCAACACATCTGTGAAATTCTGATGTGCACTATGAGAGATATAGTAGCATTAGGGCCATAGCTTGTCTGCCAAATGCACCAGCAGTAGGTGAATTCAAAGCAATGAAGTTTAACCGCTGAAATGTAAATAGCAGGTTGTACTGTACTCCGCATGAATCTATGCACTTCTGTATTAGAGCATGCGCAGTATGTGCGTATACTTTCAACACTTTTCCATACACACGTACTTGGCCTGGAGAGTCACCTCACAGCTCTTAAATATTCATTTGCTGAAGCACCTTGCTTTGATTACACCAAATCAGCTTTGATTCTTGTTTTGTATTCTGCTTCCTCCTATTCTGCAGTCTAACAGCACAGCTGTAAGGGTGGCGAGCTGTCTAGAGGACCTGTGTTCAGGTCACAGTCTACTCTAGATGTTGTGTGGCCTAGTAGACAGAGCACTAGACTGGAATTCAGGAGACCTGGATTCTATTCCCAACCCTATCATTGACCTGCAGGGTGACCATAGGCAAGTAATTTCACCTTCAGAAGTCAGACTAGATTGGGGTAATCAATTATTTTTTTGTCAAGGTCCAAATTTCTTGGTCAAGGTATAGTCAAGATCCAGACTCCAGAGAAAACAAACAACAAAATAAAAAGATTTTTGGGTCCATTCAAAAGCGTATGGCAGTCCGGATTTGGCCCGTGGTCTGCCCATTGTCTACCCCTGGACAAGATGATCACAATAGCTCCATCTGACCTTAGAACATATGAACTCTTCAGCCAATAAGACTACCTATATGCAAGGGATATGGTAAAGGATGGGTGTTCAACTATAACTTTTATATTTCTTGACTTTTGAGAGATTAACCATGCAGCCATAGTTTTGCATTAACAGTCTGACATTAATTTCCCAGGTTTTTGTTCACTAAAAGATTAAAAGATCTCCTCAATTCTCTAATGGATCAGGTAGCAAAGGCCAGCAGCTATCTAGCAATATTAAGTACACACATCGCTGGTTTACTGAACAATCGTTAAACAAAGGTTAACAAGTATTAATATTGCATGCAAAGCACGCAGTTGCATACCTGTGCACATAAATTCCTTTATGAAAGCACAATTTGAGAGAGCCTTTGTCATAACTATGAAGGGAAGGGTAACAGCTCTCTGTGTACAGAGAC
>NW_020695140.1:0-8763 GCF_002925995.2 Terrapene triunguis
CCCCCCCAGTGTCCTCTTTTTTGCTTGTGGAAATATGGTAACCCTAGTAAAACTGAGTACAACAATTTGGACAGGAAGTATTATGCATACAGTTGAAGCTGCAGAGTTATGGTATGTGCAGCTTTCATCTTTTACAATGTGTTTTTTGAGTGCTGTGGAGGGGTGTCTCCTCCCTCCCAAATCACTCCCCCTCCCCCATTCCCCACTGCAGATGCAGTTGCTATGCTGCCATTTAGTGTTCAGAACAATGCAGGGCATTTTGGACACACAGGCACACACATGCACATACACACATGGTATTGCCAACCTCACACAGTTAAAAATCATGGGTCAGGCATGAAAAACAAACATTAAATGTTCAAAAGTTAAAAAAAAATGATTTATTTTTATTTACCTCCTGGTTTTTGAATTTTGGGGGGGTGGAGCAACGTCACATTTTTAAACTTTTTCTCTGCAACCACAACTAGAAATTTATTTAACAACAACAACAACAAAAAGCTGAGATTCTCACAGATTCACATGACTCCAAGAGCTGGAGCACTGAGAAAAATACCAGATATTGCAAGACTTGTGAAAATCATGAGAGTTGGCAACAGTGAGAGCTGGCAATCATGAGAGTTGTCACAAACTGTGCTCCCTCTCATGGAGAATGTACATGTTTTGATGTTCTCTTTATCTAAAATAAAGGCTGCTCTGACTAAAACTATATGGCTTCTCTGTGTATGTAGGGATGGTGAGGTGAATATTCAGGAAGGAATTTTCCCAGGACACTTGCAAAAAGTACCATTAGGTTTTTAGGGACCAAGCTGTAAAGCCCATGCAATGGATAAAATGCACTTGTGGTTGCATGTGCACATCACTTTTCTGCATATGAAAATGCAGGAACTTGCACCTCTGAATACTCTGAAAGCTTATTGTGAGTCAAGTAGGTCAGAATTCATCACTCATTAGAGCTGATCAGAAAACAGCGTAAGGGATGATTCTGTGGAAAATGTTGACTTTTTGTCAAAAAGCCAAACATCTCTGGTTTTCTGCTTTTTTTTTTTTTAATGAAAACTTGACATTTCCCACAGGAAGCAGACCTTTTTTGCAAAACAAATTATTTAATCAAAACCCCAATTTTCCATTAAAAATCAGATTTCATGGAAAACTTTCAGCCAGCCCTACTGTTCACATCTCATTGGACCAACTGCACCCATGACAACCTAGCATCCCCTAGCACAACACTGGGGCCTTGCTTCAGTCATGAGTCAGAATAGAGTGCCATCTACTGAGCCATCAGTATTATTTTCTGCAATATCTTGAGTTTTCCGTGAAGGTCTTCTCTCTATTTAGCTCAATTTTTCTCATCTTGTTAGATCTGGAGTGTATGCAGCCATAGGTGATATGGCTGCAGATGGCAAGAACTGCACCTCTAAAAGAAGAATTCCCCAGCTTCTCTCCAAACATGTAGTAAAATGTACACGACAGAAAATAAGCTAGCTACCTATCATAAATATAGTTATACAGCAGATATGAAGAGGAAGATAGTCATTATGAACAATACATTTCTATAGGCTCAGAAATTTTGAGTACACATCTGGTATGTATGAACAGCAATCACATAAATAAGGAAGTTATTTCAAGGGGGTTGAGGGGAACAGAGAGGATGTTACAATCAACTGTGTTAAATGAATTTTTCAAACAACCACAGTTATGGCCCTCTAGGTCTGGGGAAGTGGTTTGTTTAAAGCACAAGGGAAGGATGAAGTGAGCCAAAGAATCTGGTTGCATCAAGATCTTGGTTAGTGAACATGATGAAAAGGTTGTTCATGAACCACTGCATTCCAAGTGCATGTGGATTTGTGGATAGCATTATCTGAAAGCTTCAGAAACAGCCTTGAGGAAATACAGTTCAATTAAGAAGTAAGGAACTGGCAAGGGAGAAGGTGGGTGTATAGATATAAATATCTATATTATGGGAATGGTGTGTAAAATTTTTCCCACTGTTGAGTCAGAGTTCTGTATGTTTGGACTTTTTGCTTGGAATATGCTGGTTTATTGTTATTTCAAGGGTCTATTTGCTTCCCTTGGGTGTGTGTTTTGTGGGAGCTCTTTTGAAGCCTTCATTCCGTTTGGTTAGAAATGGGAAGATGATGTTGCCTGCCATTACTGACCAACCAGAGGAAGTGCAAAGCAAACTGTTCCAGAGTTAACTGCAATTAGCAACAGCTGAGGTTCAGTTTGAATAAACATCCCAAAAGTTTGTCCAATGGAAAAGGACAAAGAGAATAGGGAAAGAGATTTTGGCTTATATTTTTTGTAGCCATGCTGAGACTCAGTCTTTCCTATTGCAGGCAAAATTTCCATGCAAACCAGCAAGTAGTACTGTTAGCTACCTGACTTGCACCTAGAATTGAGTAGCTGCATGCACAAGTATTTGGATTTGTATCTGCAAGTGAAATTTGGCCAATAAATAGTAATCATGCAAATTGAAACCAAAAAAGGAAGACTACCCTTTCAGAATGTTTACCCTTTGCTTTGCAAGCTTCTAAGAAAGATACTACATACAACAGATATTAAAACACACTTTCCAAACTTTAGAGAAATAAAAATTACATGGAAATCTTGGGCTCTGGACCAGTGCAGGATATGTATGGGCACACACTAAATGATGAGGCTAAAAAACAATAATGAATGGCTACCACTCAGTGAGCATCATCCACCCCGTGCATTGAGTAAGGCAGGAGTCTGATGGAAAAAATAATACATGACCATGTCAGAATGCATAGGCACAAGAGGGCTGAATTCAGGTTGGCTAGGCGACCTTAATCCTAGTATTTCCTAACTTTTGATTCCCTAACTTGCAATTTTAACATTCTTTCAATGTAGTTTTTTAATGAAATTTCCAAGGTTTAAAAAAAAAAATCCAGAAATTCCACCATGTGGAACCATATTAACTCCCACATGGGTCATCAGCAGGGTTAGAACTTTGAAATCTACAGCACAGATCTCTGCTACTTGTTCTAAGCAAGTCACTGATAGCAGTAGTAGGTTGTCTTGCACTATGTTGGCCAGCCAGTACAGAGAGAGGAGGGTCACATTTTGCCAGGTTTCACTGCTATTTGGTGAAAGAAGAGAAATGATGAGATTCAGGAATGCTGGGTTCTATTCAGGTGCTGAAGGGAGCTTGGCTACAATGTGTGCAGACCCTTCTGCCCCATGCCTACCCAAGCCTGATCTCTTCTGACCTTGACCCCAGTCTTCTTGCTGCCCCACCTCAGTCCTGGCTCCTCAATCCTCTGCCTTTTAATCAGAGTACTCTCTCCTTCTCCTACCTGCCTTGGCACCAGCAAGGAGGAATATTGAAAATATTGGAGAGACAGGGTCTCTACTCTCAGCACCTGTGCCTTTCACCACAGCAACTCTTGGAAGGAACAATTGCAAGGAAAGTCCTGCTCTGTGTCTGTAGCCTTGGTATGGAGCATGATTAGTCACTCTGTGAGATGGTGCATGCACAGTCCAGTCAGTAGATAGGCCTTGTGAGAGGAGGGAGCATGCTCTGTGCAGATGGAATCTTCAGAGAATTTATCTGCTAAACTCTAACAAGTCTGTACTGAGACTTTTCAGGAGCTTAGAATTTGATCAAATTTGGGCACCAGTGTATCCCCCCTCCCCCAAATCTCAAATCCCTGCTCCAAAGCATGGAGGTGCTAGTTATTCACAACAAAACAGCTATAGTTTTTTAAAACAATGTATCTTTCCCTAATCTCATTTTGAGAAATGGCTGAATCATTTTTGTTGAAAAATTTGAAGAAATTGAGTCAGAGGCAGGCATCTACAGTGGAACATTTCACCCCAAGTTTCACAAAGTTTTAAGCTACTGAAAACAAAGTCTTATGCTGGAAAATGTCAGGCAATCTTAACTATTGATGTCACTGCCTGTAGTGTGCTTATGTGTTTATTATGCCAAAAGGCATAGTACCTTTTTTTTTGTAGTTTTATGAGGTCCATTTCCAGACAGTAATTCTTTGCAGACACTCTGAAATTTAAATCTGTTTGTAAACTAAAGACTTATACTGATTTACAGACGATTTATGAATGTCTAATGTATTGAACTGTAAATTCTATGTAAATTAATAAAACTAAGAATTTAAATTATCTTACATAATACATGCAAGCCAATTAATCTCTCAGTATACTTCTAAATGTTAATACAACGCTGATGTTAGCACTAATTTACTGAGCAGAGTTTTACCTTGCCTTGTATATCACCTTAAACTGAGGATTTTGAAACAATTTCACATCTCAGATCCTCACGTAAGCTGGAGAATTGCATCACATTATCACTGCACCGTGAGTTTCTACACACCTTTTGACACACAATAGCAGTGGTGATTTGAGTACTTTGAAACACCCAGCTGCAACATTATAGATCTAATAAACTGTTGGTGGTCATCTTCTCTGTAAAGAGATGTGTACTGTAGACAGCTTCTCAAACAGCCCCCCCCCCGCGCCCCGCAGACCCTGCTTTATGGTGCTGTCTAATATCCTAGGGTATAGAACTTGATTGCACCAAGCATTTTTTTCTACCTCCATCTCTCTGTATAATCACATGGACAAGCCAGACCAGGGGGTGGCTGAGATAAAGTAAATACAGTTATCGGTACATTCTGTTGCTTTCAGCTGCTCTGTTAACATTATTATAATGCTTTCCCCCCCTTTTTAATGAATATTTTATCACTTGCTTCTATCTAGATTTGGCAAGCATAAGTGAAAGAGGTGATTTCTTCTTGTCAGTCTGCAAAAAATACAGCGAGGGTGGGGAAAGGAAAAAAACATTTCTGAGGTTATTAAGGGGCCTCTCCGTTGACAGAACACACTGTACAGGGCTTCCTGCTGCTGTTATCATTAACAACTGATGAGAGCTTTATTGATGAAACATACACATGCTGTGGGATCCGGCATTTCACAGGCTGACAGGAGAGTGGCAAGGGATCATATTATTTCATTACTAAAGCAGCAAGGCATTTGGGTGCTGGGTGGAATGGCAGGTGACTCCTTTTGACAGAAGAGAGGAGTATAAGAGGGTAGGTTATGCAGCACTATGCTGAAATCATTATTTGCCTTTAACGTTACCAAATCTGTCAAAATCACATTTTCAATGCCCTCCCCCTTACTGAAGATAGTGGGGGCTGATTCAGCTCTCAATTACACTGGTGTAACTCCCCTTGCTTACTGATTAACTCCTGATTTACACCGGAGTAAGTGAGATCAGGCTCAAACCCCGCACGTGCAGTTGTTTAACATACCCAGGATTGCGTGCAGCTGGGCCTCTGGTTCTGTTGATTAGTTTTTGTAAAAATCCTCTTACTGCTGATGACGCCACATTTGTTACTAAATCCATTGGCGCCCTGTTTGCTTTGCTGGCAGTGACAGAAGCCGTAGCCAATTGCCAGTCACTGACTCAGCACAACAGGGACTTACGCCGCAGCAGTGGGTGAAGTAAGAGGACTGAAATTGACGAGATAGAGAAAGAAAAGGAAGAGAAAGAATAATATGTGTCTAGTACTTTTCACCCAGAAGTGCTCCACCAACTGCATTACTATTACTGTGAATATGTACACAATTCTGCTATAAATGTACAGAGCATTTTATGGAGGTATGCTCCCTGCATAGGTCCATGCCTCCGAGAGCTTACTACCCAAGCAGCACCATGGTGTCAGGAAGCCACAGATTCTTGCTGGAGGTGGTATGGACCTGAACCAGCCAACGGGTGGCTCTGGAAGGTGTGATGCCTTAAAAAAGAACAATGACTATCCAAGATCAAACGCTTGTGCAAGAATGGGAGGCACCATGGCCTCATAAGGTCTTAGCCTCACACACAGCAAACTGCAAGGCATTCATGCAAGGAATGGAGAGCTGAATACAACCCATGGAAATCCAGGGATTCTGGGTGTCTTTCTTACTGTAGGCATTTTGAGGGTGCCCATCACTGCAGTTGCATCCAGGCATTGCCAAATACAGGCTTAGACTATGCAGCTATCCTCCGTGACCATTATTAGGCTCTGAGCTGTTGGATTGTCAAATAGTCCACCCAGGGAAGTGGTGGATTGCTGAGTTATTTAAAACTGGACAAACTAGACTTCCAGGGATGATTGTGCTCCAGCCTGTTGGTGTGGGGTTAGGCTAGGTGAAATGCTGTAGTGGGCTAAGTCTTTTCTACTTTCCCATCTGTTATTCCTGTGAGAAGGGGATGTGATGCTCTGTGTGATTCTTTAGTAACCAAGCTGTGAATGGAAAATAACTTATTTAATTACATTCAGCAGGGCCAATAACTGTAGAAAAACACAGTAATGATCTTATGAAATGGTTTCTGGGAAATCATAGGGACCTTCTCCAAATTCCCGTATTTATACTAATATCATCCTGACGGTACAGCTATAAGCTCTAACAGTAAACAAACTACAGAAGAGAATAAAGGAGGACAATGCAAGGGAAAGTAGGCACCAGGAACCAGAGAAGGCAAAGAAGATGAGAGAAAGGAAAGTGAAAAAGGAGACATGGAGAACAGGAAAGAGTTGGGGGCACTATAGAGCATTCTCAGTTGCCAATTTTCCATTTTTTTCTCATGTCTTCTAATTTCTCTCTGTTTTTTTTTTTTCCTTTTGGAATCACATCCATTTTCCACTTGTGTGCCTATGTCACCAGATGTAGGATTTGCAGATGCCAGGCAATGCAACTGTTTGGGGTTAGTCCTTTTTTCAGCTCTGAAGCCCATGGACCAAATTCCTCCCTAGTGTCGTTCCACTGAGGTAAGGGAATTCCACCATTGAGGAATACGGTCTCTTGGTTCTAATATTGAATGCTAGAGTGACAGGCCTTTGGTGGGTCTCATCCTAGTCTCCATTTCTATATATCCCCAAATCAGGGCACAGTTAGGAAGAAATGGCAGTCTCTAAAAGGAGCATGTTATATCTGCGGACTGAAAGGCACTGGTGGAATTGTAGGAGGACTCAAGACTGGAACAGAGTGAATGGCAAGTTGGGACTGAGTTGCATTGACAGAGCTGTATGAAGTACCAGGACTGGAACAGTGAGCTGGGAGAGGGGATGTGCCAGGAACAGGGTAACTGGGGAAATTGTGTCATTGTATTACACTGAGCTGCTTACTGTAAGTTCTTTCAGCTAGGGCAAAGCAAAGGGGGAGGAAGAGAAGCACACACCACAAAAGAGAATTTAAAAAAATCAGGAAGAGACAAATTACAAGCATTTACTCTTTCAATCCCCTTTTCTTCATTTCATCCAAAGAATCCTGTTTAAGCACAGACTTCCTTTGTCTTACTGGAAAAATGAAGCAAACATGGCTCTGTGGTTCACCTCAGACAAGTGACAGTGTAACAATGGCTCCTTCTATCTCACCAGACCTTCTCCCTCTGTGTATGCAGAGTCAGATCTGTTGACTTTGGTAACAAAAATAAGATTTTACTGCTTTTTACTTCTGTCAGGCCAGCAGAGGCAAGGAGCAGCCCATTCTTGTTGTGCATCATAAACAGAATTGTTAACTACATTTCAATCAGCTCCACCTGTGAAAATCCTTCAGCGACATTGGGGTCACACATATGTTTATCGAGAATAATTTGGCCTGCAGAACACTTTTATTGCTGAGTTACAAGATGGAAAAAAATCTAGCTTCACTCTCATAGTCCAGGCTGAGTCTACAGCACAGGCAGCTGAAGAAAGCAACAACATATTTTTGTATGTACAATGAACACATTTGACCTGGAAATCATTGAGGAACTATATGCATGTTACCCCACATAGCCATTTTTAGAGTAATTTTTCAGAGTAGCTCTGTAGTTTAAAAAACACAGGAGCATATTTTCCTATCAATGGCCCATCTAGTCCAGTATCCTGTCACCAATAGCACTCAGTACTAAGTGATTCAAAGGAAGCTGTTTAACAATTATACACAAACATCACCCTGTGGATATTTCTACTTTATCCACAGATATTTAATGATTGGTGTGCAGCCTGGAGCATGAGACTTTCTAGCCTTCATACATTTCTATTCTAGCTAATATAACTGGACAGCCTTGTTATTCATGTGACTATCTTATTCTTTTTTTAATCCTACTACAGTAATCTCTTTTTCTTAATATCTTGTGGCAATGAGTTTCACAGGTTTATTATGCATTGTGTGAAAAGTACATTCTAAAGAGTTCAATTGTTTGAGGTTAATCCTTTTTTTAAACACAAAAGAAATGGAAAGAAATGCCCATGAAAGGAAGATAGACAGGTAAGAAAGTGGAAAAAGAGAAATAATCGTCCATTTTCAATTATTATTGCTTTAATTGATGGAGCTACAGGTTCATAGCTTCACTTAGGTGAAAACACTTCCAGGTAACCCTCTTATCCTGTCCAGGGTGTAATTTCTGGTCAACATAAGAGCAAGAATAGCCCATAGTCCAGTGGTTAGGGCACTCACCTAGGATATGAGGGAGGCACTTTCAAGTCACACCCCTATCTGAGTTCGACAGAAACTCAGATTCTGTCCAGAATGTGTGTGTGACGGGTTGGATCACAGAAACCCCCTTGGGAGCTGCCACCCGATGTGCCAAGACTACCCCTGCTTCTGTTTTCCCTGCCAGCTCAGGGCTCCAGCACCCTGTCTTGCTGAGCCAGCCACTCCTGTCTGGCTCCAACACAGACCCAGGGTCTGAATCACTTGTCCCAATGCTGCAAGTTTACCCAAAAACAGCTCACAGGAGTGTGCTTGTCTTTA